>NC_045697.1:66327723-66629029 GCF_009834535.1 Camelus ferus
GGCACTGAACATTTACTGTGCATTGTGTGCTATGTGTTGTGCCGGTGTTTTATTTAATCTGCTCAACAGCTCTGTGAGGCAGGTGGAGTCCTAGTCCCTATTTTCAAGGAGAGATAGTTGAAGCCTAGAGAGGCCTAGTAAATTCACGGCACACAATTGATAGAGGGCAGAGCGTAACGTGAAGTCACGTTTGTCTAACTTCCGAGCCTTTACTGGAAACTGTGTTCTTTCTTGCTGTGTGTAAGCAAGTTATTTAATCCCTTTGAAGATTTCTTCCCATCTGTAGAGCAGCATAAAGCTAACTGATAGTGGTAAAGGGTGGTAACAGGCCTCCCAGGATCCCTCACTTACTCTTGGTGCTCAGTACATAGTCCTAATAACTTTTTCTGTGTCATTTCTTTCTCAGGGAAGAAAAAGACTATGTGAGAGGAGATACTCATCTGAAATAACTGGAGAAAATTTACCTTTGGGTATTTCCTAGTCAAAGTAAGATGGGGGAAGCCCAAGTCTATGATACCATTTTCTCTTACATCCTCTCCGATCTCTCTCTGTCTGTCTGTCTCACACACGCACGCACACACACACACACACACTCACATACACACACAGTCTGCGCATCCACTTACTGAAGACTGGACTTCCTTTTCAAGAGAAAACATCTTACAATCCGTAATTACAGATTAAAGGGTTAAAATGTATCCATAGGGGTGAGTTTTAGTCCCAAGTGCAGGTGATTGATATTAGATCCTTTCTTATCTAAGTTAATGGGGTGGCTCAGTAAAGATACCATTCTCTTGAAGAGCATACATTTTCCTTGTTTACCTTCATTTCTGCATCAGTAAACAGAAGCTCAGAGGTAGTTCCAACAGCTGCAGCCATGCCTGCTTGCAGCTTAAGTGAGACCACAAAGCAATGTTTTTAAAGAAGCATACAGGCAGCTACAATTAAGTATATGAAAAATTGGACAACAGTACTGAAAAATATATTTAAAGATCAAAGGAGAAGCATTTGCTTGTGATTAGTTTGATTTATACTGAACCTGACCCAGGAGCCTCCCGTGACTGCTTCCTTCCTACACATTGTGCATTTATGAAATACACACACTTACAGCTGTCATATAATATATAAAGATTTGCTGATGACAGAAAGTTATTACTGCTTCAAACAAATGCAAGCTATTTAGACTTGCAAAAACAAAGGAGAAATGAACTATACAAATAATGAGTGACCTTGTAATCTTTCCTTTGCTGCTCACAACTCATAATAGTGCTACATCCTACCCAATTAAGGAGGAAAATTTATCTTTCTATTGAGTGGATGGCTGGAGGAAGTGGTTCTGGGGATAAATGAAGCTCATTGGACTATTTAGGGAGATGCCGTCTTTAACAAGTTTTAAATTTGTTTCTATGCATTGGGCCTTTCCCACTGGTGTTAGTTTAGGCTTTTCCTGTTCTCTAGTTTAAATCAAGTGAGTAGAAAGCCTGAGAATTGACTAATAAAGATGATTAAAGATTTAGAAAAGATGTTAATGTCAAAAACCCAAGACAATTAATATTACGAAGCTCAGGGGAAAAAAAACTACACAAAAAGGAGTTTGACGATTTAAATAACAAGAGAGATTTTTCATATGGTGATGGGCATTTTGTTTACATTTCTGATGATTGAGTAAAGGTTGAGAGGTTGAGAGTAAATAGAGTTAAGTTCTTCCTAACTGCCTGTTAGATAAAGTAACCAAGGGGAATTGTTACTTCTTTGGAGATCCTAGGAAAAATATATTAGCTAACTATCCAAAATGGATTTACTTTGTTCTGTTGGAAATATCGTTTAATTTTTGACCTAACTTAGGTCAGTTCAGCCTCATGATTAACTGAAGATTCTCATTTTCAGATTAGAATCTGTTTTTCTCTCTTTGGTGAATTAAGTATGTTTCTACTAGAATATAGAATTTAGAATGTTAAACTGATGGATGGATTTAGGACTAGATTACAGGATCATGGGATCAAGAGGAAAATAATTAAGATAGAACTTTATTACGTATATTTTAAAATACTGTGTAGGCAGATATATTTATTAAAATATGAAAGTAATGTGTGTGTGTTTGAGAGTAAAGAAAAAGTCTTTAAAAAATAATACCTACATTAAAACATTTTGGTAAAAATGTACTTATCTTAAAAGTTAACCATGTTAACCATTTTTAAGTGCACAATTCATTATTTGCATTAAGTATCTTTACCATGTTGTGCAACCGTTAGCACTATCCATTTCCAGAATTTTTTTCATCATCCCAAATGAAAATTCTGTATAAAATCTTTGGTTTTAAGTGTTAGAGAAATATCAGTTATTTTCTTTCTTTTTTGGGCCTAGTTTCACCTGTCTTCCTACAAACCAGTATTCAGTGTGAGCCACTTGTCCTTGTTGAATTCTGAGCTTGTCATTTGAATTAGAATGAATTAGAACTAGATTTCTTTTGATTTGTACTTGTTCCATGTTTCTGAGTATCTATTAAAATTATATCATCTTTTATTTTACTATCATATTATATATTTGTTTCCTTCTTTTGGAGCAATGAAATAGATACATGTTGAAGTTTAAGGGAGATCAAACTAAATGTTAATATGTAGAAAATTTCATAGAGAAGGAAAGAAAGATTGGGGATTAAAGACTGTGGTACACAAAGAAGTCTGACTGTCTCAGATGCAACTGGTTCCCTTCCACTCTTGCTAAGTGCCTGGAGCAGGAAGCACATCCAGCGTAGTAGATACCTGGGGCTGTGATCTGAAAGAGTTCAGTTCCCCAAACATTGGATATGGAGTGGATGCGACATGAAGGACGTTCAGGATGTTCAGTACATCCTCCTTCTGTATTACTCTTTGTGCTCAAACGAAAATACAGTTGTTTAAAGAGTTTTAAAAATTATTTTAAAAAGAATATTAAATACCCTGTTCAGATTATCTTCTTTTTTCCTGCTCAAATGTAATTTTCTTGGCTACTTCTCTTCTGCATTTGTAACAGTCATGCACTACTGTTACACAGTAGAGAAATGGAGAAATTATCAGAGCTCCTTTCTCAGACAATTATTGTAGATTTTTAGAAAGCAAATAAGAATTTAAGACAATAAATATTAAAGTCATTTGAATTTTTATTGACCTGTTAACCAAGATAATTTGTGTTACTTTAATAGTATATTAATATACCTTTATGTCTGTATAACAGAAGTATGATTTTCATCTGTGTTTATTCTTTGTTTTTTAGAGAGTGACAGTCCTAATGAAATCTATTTTTTACAGCTGAAAGACGGCGGCAAAGCATCCCAGGCAAATGTAAGAATAGGTGATGTGGTTCTCAGCATTGACGGAATAAGTGCGCATGGAATGACTCATCTTGAAGCCCAGAACAAGATTAAGGGTTGTACAGGCTCTTTGAATATGACCCTGCAAAGGTAAATTGCTTTTTGTTTGGCTCTGAGAGAGAAAACAACACTGAGGAATGTGTTTTCGTGTATCTGATTCATGGTGTTAACTAAAAAGCAGTTTCTACTGCCATTGTTTCAGGTAGATGAATAAAAAATATAATGGCTTTTAAATTGGGTAATTGAGCAGTGTAAGAATTGGTGATAGCTTTGGATTATACAGCATGTATTCACATACACACAAAAATTGTGTGTATTGTTTCAGGGAATTTAAGAATTCCTGAAATTTCTCAATGGATTGCAGGCTAGGAATTCTTATAGCGTAAAACTCTTGGCCTTAATATTCTGGGCAATATACTAGAGGGTATTTTTTTAAGGTATGATTTTTTTTTAATGTCTTTTGCCTCTTTTTCTCCTGGGTAGAAAAATAAAATTTTAATATATGCATTTGAAGTCCAGATTTTCTGAATTTAGTTTGGCTTCAGTTTTAAAATAGCTAATTATCACATTGGTTATACTATATCAGGTCTTTTCAGTATCCCAACATATGAACTATATTGATAGCACCTGGATTTCTTGTTAAAAATACTGATAGGAATCAGAATATCTGGAAGTAAGGGCCAAGAATTATATTTTGATAAATTGTCTGTGGTTATTATGAAATATAAAGATTGAACCACTATGGTGTCTTGGGTTGAGGGGAAGGGAGGAGAAAGAGGGAATAGAGGGAGCATGATTGAATGATGGCTCTGAACCTTTAAGTTTATAAGGAGGGTAGCTATCATTTACCAGGTGGTTATGGAGGATTTTAAGCAAGACTTGCTTTTTATGATTACAGAAGTGTTCTCTGTTCTATAAACTTTGGAAAGCACTATTTTCCTCTGAAACATCTTATAGTCTTCCATAAATTATTGTGTGTGTTATAAATCTTTAAGAGAGGAGTAATGTATGTGGTACTTTCCAAACATTTTTAGCTATGAAACCTTTTTTTCTTGGAGTCTCTCCTGGGACTATTTAGAGGATATAAACAAAATAAATTATATGTACTTGTCCGGAGCAGTATCAGTTGGGTCTTAGGACAGAGTAGGAAACATTTTTGTGAACTTAGACTTACAGATTTACTTTGATGTATCATGACTTTCTGACCAGTTCCCCTTTGGAGAAATTTGTGTGTGTATGGTGAGTATGTGTGAGTGTGTATATGTGTGTGCGTGTGAAATTTCTTTCAATGGACCATTGAATCAAAGATCATGTATATTTAAATTTGGAAAGATATTAGCTATACATTGTATTATTTTTTACTGTTTGTTTATAAACTGAAGTATAGTCAGGCTACAATGTTGTGTCAATTTCTGGTGTATAGCATAACGTTTCAGTCATCCATATACATACATATATTCCTTTTTGTATTCTTTTTCATTATAGGTTACTACAAGATATTGAATAGTGTTCCCTGTGCAATGCAGAAGGAACTTGTTGTTTTATCTACTTTATATATAGTAGTTAGTATCTGCAATAGCTATATATTTTAAAACATATAAAAGTAATCAATGAGAAAAAAAAACCTTGCTAAAAAGTTCCATTTTGATAGTATCCTTTCATTCTATATATTGAGACATGTAACACAAAAATTGTTACTAGTTAAATGAAGGTAGTCATTTTTGTTGATAGGCATTTTTGCTAAGTATGAATTCTGAAAGGGATCCAAGAAGTCAAGAAGCTTAACTCGTCTAAGATATCAGCAAAACAAACACAGATGATGTTGAGCTGTTTCTCAAATTCGATACGGAAAGTTTATGTAGGGTGTAAGCTTTTTTTCTGGGCTGTGTGTCATTTCTTTCATAGTAGCTTACTTGTTTTCACATTGTGCTCCTTATTTTATGATCCAGGACTCAGTATCTTATTTTCTATTGAAAACACTTCTGGGTTCCTAAAGAGTAGATGAAAACCAGATGTTACCCTGTTTGAATGCATTTCTAATTTAAGTCATCTGCTACTGACTCGAGAAGTGTCTTTGAAGCTACTTAAATACAAAATTATAAACATTTGGAGATACTACTTAATCTTGTCTTCTTATTTCTGAATATGGATACTCAAGAGACCCAAAATATGAGGGAGAATTTTAGAGTCCTGTTGTCATTTATTGTTACTCTTCTCCAGTTTTTGAACACTTCTTTTGTTAGGTGATGTCAGCCTGAAAGAGAATTGCATTTGTGAGAATTCACGGTATGACATAGGCGTTGCTACTGAAGAAATGCTTTTTGCCTTTTATGGAAAAAATAAAACATTGAACAATTATCTTCAATTCTTCCCTATACGAAGGCCATTCTCTTCTTAAGTCCTCTCTCTTTCTCATATCAAAGCAAATATTTTTACTCCCACTCATTTCTGAGTTTGAACAACAGCATCCTTAATTGGCCTCCAGTCATCTTACCCTCTTTACCCCACCTCTCACCAACCAGACTGTTCAGCATTCTCCTTCCAAACTGAGTGAACTACAACAGGACTTTCTCTGTGTAACTTTTTCTTCATATACATGTAGTTTTCTTCATGAATAACTAGTACTTTCCTTCATAGACTTGTCTTAGTCCAGTTTCCCGAGAAGCAGGACCTGAGATGGGATTCACATACAATTGATAGATCAAGAGAGATCTTTCAAATGTTACTTTCAAGGGAGTGAGTGAAGCAGGATTGGGAAGAAGAAACTGAGGTGAGCAGGGTTGTGGTTTCAGGGGATGTTTCGCCTTAGCTTCACCCAGGAGGGAACTTGGCAACAAAATTGTACCATTGAGTCTGTCTTACCTCGAGGCAAAGGAACTGGGCTTTTGTCCCCCTTCCTACGTTCCTTAGTCTTTGGCCACCAGCTATCCTGGAAATACATGTGTGTGTGTATGTGTGTGTATGTGCGCATGCACACGTGCATGTGCAGGGGAAGGCTAGGAGGTAGCTTCTGCTGCTTCCACAGCAGAAGTTGCTGGTGTGAACCATTAGCAGCAATACAGGGAGCACCTTGAGGATGGATGTGCCAAGCCAGTAGAAGAGTTCTAGGGGACCCAGACTGGGTACCCACAGTATGTGCTGTGAGATTCCATCCAGACTGGAGTCCCTTGCTCAGAGGAGCAGACTCTCTGCGACCAAGGCCCACTCAGATTGTCCTCCACAGATTATCGCTGCTCATCAGTGAATACCATATTTCTGTTTTTAAGATACCTTACTGTCCCTCACATGCCTTTTTGTCCTCTTATGAAAATCTGCTTCATCTGGAACGCCTACCCACCTCTTCACTGCCAGTTCGTGCCTCCATTCCGCAAACTCCTCATCATCTACCCATAGTCTTTCCTTACCCATTTTCCCCCTTTGAACTCTTATGACAAGTTTATACTATTCAGCTCAGCATTTAATTATACACTAGGTATAACTAGGAATAATAAGGCAGATTCCATGAGTCATATACAAATAAACCTAATTAGTTAATAATCATACCTAATACTGCCTATGTAGTTAACTAATTACTTCATGTATATTAGCTCTGTTTCACCAGCTAGACTCCTTGAAAGCAAAGACCATGTTTTTTTGTACTATTTATATTTGACAACATCTTGTATAGTCTTGTGTTTTTAGTGTCCAATAAATGTTCGATGGGCACCAGCATTATTTCTCAGACTTGGCATCACTGATTTATTCCACAAATATTTTTTGAGCTATTACTGTGTCAGGCACTGTTGTAGGTGCTGGGGACACAAAAGTGAGCAAAACAGACAAAATCCCTGCCCTCCTGGTGCTGACCTTTTAGTGAGCAGAGACAGATAATACACAAGTAAAAGCGTATGGTATGTCACATGGTGATAAGTGCTATAGGGAAAAATAAAGCATCTAAGGGCCATAGAGAATGCAGGGGTAGGAGACAGCAATTTAAGGTAGAGTGGTGGGGAAAGACTCAGTGAGAAGGTTGCTGGATCCCTGGGTCCCGAGTGTCCCAGGCGGAGGGAAGAGCTGGTGCAGTGGCCCCGTTGGGAAGACCAGTGTGCCTGGAGCAGAGTGAGTGAAGGCAGAGGGGTAAGAAGTGAGGTCAGAGAGGGATGGAGCAGGGAGTGGGTAGGGAAGGGACAGAACTTGTAGAGCCTTGTGGGGCACTGTAATGTTTGTAATAAAATTTAAGTTTTCCTGGGCCTATAAAAAGTTGTGAGAACACCTTGGAGCGTTGTAGCTGCTTGGCCAGATCTACGGTAGGATTTGGGAGAGAAAAGACATCATTATTGGAAAGAGGGGCTAAAGGAGGAGCAGGCCAAGCCGCTCCCTAGTCTTTCTTTCTCATAGGATTAATCTCAGTTTAAGAAATAATTTAGGTTTCATCATTTTTAGTAAATTCTTTTTTTTTTGTATATTCATTTTTTATTGAAGTATAGTCTTGCTAGCGGTGCACTGCCTTTTCCTTCTAGTAGAAGTACTGGGTGATTACCACTTCTGCTCATCTCCACCCAGGAATCCCCAGGGGGAGACTATAAGAGAAAACCCATCCTTGTTTTTGAAATGAAAGTTACCAGCAATTTTGTTTTGTGAAATTGTTTTGGTATTAAGTACTATTGTTATATGTCTGTTCATTAAATATGTATATTTAATTGATCTCTTCTTTAAGCCCAACCTCAATATCCTAAAGTAGGATTTAAGTAAGAAAAAGTAAAATAAAGAGACTTGCTTGAGTAGGGTTATTTTGTACTGTTTTTCCTATCTAGTCTAATTTGGGGCTTTTGTAATAAAGCAAACACACTATCTCTCATTGATATCCTAAAAAATAAAAGACTTGTATCATTGAATCCTAGCATCTAATGAATATAGAAGTGTGGAAGTTTTCATTTTGATTTGTCTTTTATCCTTGGAAAGGATGGGAAAGCATTTTTTTTCCCCCTGAAACTGGCACTGATTCTAAGTATACTACAACTGGACACTGAAAAATTCTATTTGAAATTATTTTTCCTTTTGGGAGAATTAGGCAGATAGTAGTGTGCTTATTTTTAAATATCATTTGCATTTTGCCTATGCTTTTGATCCAAGTCAAAGTGGATCATTTAAAAAGTTGCATTATTTCAGCTAATAAGAGAAGAAAACTACTTTCTAAAGCTTTGATGTCTTGTAGCTCTATTAATTATCTTAGAGTTGGATCTGTGAATAAGATTTTTGACTTTCATTTTATTTCAGTAATTCTCTGAATAACGTAGATAAACCTGCTAGTAACTTACTGTATGAATTGGGGTAAGTCACTAAACTTCCAGGCCTTCATTTTCCTGACTGTAAAACGAGGTTAGGACTAATTTCTTAGTTGCCTTAAATTCTGGTTCTCTTGTTGTGGTTTTTCAGCTGTAAATGGATAAGTTCCCTAGAGCTTGCTGTTAGATCAGACTAACTTAAGTCTGCTTGTTTTGGCTTTGAGAATCAGGAAATTTGACTTTTTTCATTGGAGTTATCTTAAACTGTGCCAGGTTAGCAGAGTGACTTGTACTACTCTGCCGACTTTAAGGTGAAAGGTCGGTCAGAATGATATTCAAACAAAACTTAATCATTAAAAAATACTTTATATATTTGTCCTTATTTAATATTTTTAAATTAATCCTCTCAGAATCACAGGGACGATGTGTAATTTTTCTAATCTTTCTTGTTTTTTGCATTATTGGTAGTGGCATGTCTGTGTTTTTTTTAATTTTTTTGGTTCCTTAAACTTCATTTAGTGTATAACTTGTTATGATTGGAAGTGAAAGATATAGAAGGATTGAGTTTTGAAAAATATTGATGTACTCTCTTTCAGCCTCCTGCTTCTTCCTCATCCTTGAAGCTACAAAAAAAAAAAAAATTGTCAGAGGTCCAGTAACTACAACTAATGAATGACAGAGTGGAATAATTTAATAGGCACTTTGAGTTACAAGAAAAAAGAAAAAGTAGCTGTTGTACCAGACTGAAGCTATTAGGCATCTTTTGTTTCATTTTAATGGATTGCTTAACATCCTATGACTGTTAACTTTAATGGGTTCAACTCTCTTTTTTCACTAATATCATAGAGGCAAGATTTCAGAAAGTTTTTATTTTTTTAATCGGAGGTTTTGGTTCTCTATCTGGGATGCTTCTTTTCATGTGAATTAAAAGACATTTAGTTTGATTATCTTTTCTTTTAATTGGAGTTTCACATTATCCCACCTCTGGTTCCTTTTTTCCCTTTGGTATTTCATATGCTTTTTGAATGTCTTTTCTGCAATTTAGGTTTTATTGGTTTTTCTTGTTTGTTTTTTGCTTGTTTGTGTTGGTTTTAATCTTGTTTTTTAATTCTTTGTTTGGAGGATAACTTTTTCAGAAGGACTGTCTGATTAATCTACCCTCCTCCTCATCATTAAAATTAGAAGTGCTGCTTAGGAAGAAAGTGGAAGAGGACAAGCACACATTGACATCTCTTTAGTGCAAGTCTTTTTTTTTTTTAATAAGAGTGTAGTTGATTTATAATATGTTAGTTCCTGGTATACAGCATAGTCATTCAGTTGTATGTATATATGTGTGTGTGTCTGTGTGTGTATTTATATTCAAACAGCACTTTTTCATATTCTTTTTCCTTATAGGTTACTACAAGATATTGAATATAGTTCCCTATGGTATACAGTAGAAACTTGTTGTTTATCTATTTTATATATACTATTTAGTATCTGCAAATCTCGAACTCCCAATTTATCTCTTCCTTCCCCCTTCCCCCTCTGGTAACCGGAAGTCTGTTTTCTGTGTCTGTAAGTCTGTTTCTGTTTCATAAATAAGTTCATTTGTGTTTTTTAGATTCCACATAGAAGTGATATCATATGATATTTGTCTTTCTCTGTCTGACTTACTTCACTTAGTATGATAATCTCTAGGTCCATTTGTGTTGCTGCAAATGGCATTATTTCATTCTTTTTTATGGCTGAGTAGTTTTTGTGCAGGTCTTTTCACATATCTCACTTAATCCTTTTATCAGTCCATTGAGGAAGCAGTTAACATACCCATTTTCTGGATGATTATTTTATGGCTTTGAGAGTTTATGTGACTTGCCTAACAAACCCAGATCAGTTCAAAGACTGCCCTCCCCTCTTTCTTTGCTGTAACAAGGGCCTTGGTGACTATAGTCTCATAATAAAATTTGGTAAGACAGGATAGTAATTTAATAGGAGTTACTCCTTGATTCTTTTACTTTTAAGCAACAGCATCTCTTTTCATTTTCACTCTCACCTTTCAGTATTCCATAATAAATATTATACCTAAATTATTTTCTGTGTGCTTCATAGACCTTATATATTAGAATAAAAGTAAAAGAAAATAAGGAGGCTCAATAGATGAGTGGGCTGCTAGGTAGAAGCATTCATTTGGATACTGTCTTGTATATATGGTTGCTTGTCCTAAATCAAAATGTCATTTTTAATTCCCCCCCCCAAGTTTATAAGCTTGTTGACTATAGTATTTGCTAGCTTATTTCTGTTTTAAAGTTAGAAAACTTTTTTCTTCAGATGGCTCTGTCTGTGCATTCCATGAGTAACTAAGGATTCACAAATTTTAAAAAAGTATGTTTTTAAGACTTCTTACTCAATATGACGCTGACTGGAAAAGATGCTGAAACTGCCTATCAGCAGACCTACAAGGGAAGTATTTATCTTTTATCTCTTCTTCTTCAATTCACTAGGGATAAAGACTGCTGAAAACGAACTTGAAGACTCAAATTAGTGCATCATTTTTGATAGTCTGTAGCAACTTGGCAATAGCAGATTTGGTAAATATGGGTTTGTCAGAGTATTTTGCATTTTGAAATTCTTGCCTTTGAACTTTACATCTTGAAAGTACAGTTTGTTTTTTTTTTTTAACATTAGAGTCTTATTGATTTATCTGAAGGAAAAAATATTTCATTCTGTAATCCTTTGAGTTAAAATAATCCTAGAGAATAATACATTTAAACACCTGTTTAATTTTGAAGCTTTAATGTAAATCCTTAATATGTAGAATATTTTTGTATGTGTATAATTTTTAAATAGGCCATGGAATAGAGATATAAAGAAGGAGATTGGTAGTAAAACTGGCTTTGAAATTAGGACAACTTGGTACAAACCTTGGTTCCACCACTTCCTAGCTGTGTGACCTTAGGCACGTTATATAACTGAGTTTGTTAGCCATTTGTAAGTGGGCAAAGTAATAACTCCCTTCTAGGGCTATTATAAAGGTTAGATGAAATAATAAATGTAAAAAACCTAGGACATAATGTAGATAAGTTTTCTCTCCTTTCTTCCTGTTTCTCTCTTCAGTATAAGTGAGTGTCAATACAGTGTCCATTGTAAAGTTACTTCTAGGAGATTGTATTTATTTTGTTTCTTAGCAACAAAATGGGTGTGACTGGAGGGAAATAGGGAGAAAATGAGAGGGCCGTCTGGTAGGTAGTTATCTTTGAAAGTCAGAAAGATGATGATTCAAGTGTTAGAAGAAAGGATTGTTTATAGTCAAGTGAGTGGTTTTTGATCATACAATTGTAATTAAAGCTTTTTTAAAGCATGCAGTGGATACAGATATTATGCTTAGTGCTAGCTAACTACTGCCTTCGTTCAAGAACTATCTCAACCAATAATTTATGGCAGAGAAGAGAAACCGGTATGCCCCTAGTCTTGTTTATTCTGCTAATTCCTCTTGTTCTCTTTAGAGGAACAATGCAGATATAGTTCTCTCTTACTCTGGGTTAAGCCAGAAAGACAAACAACAAAAAAAAGTTTTTTCTGTCACTCTCCCGTCCAAATTCATGTGTATTCCCTTTAATTTCCTGTGTGACATTAATATCAAGTTAAATTTCTAACTATTGGATTGTGTTTTTATGATACTTTTAGAAATAATTTTCTCTTGTAGCCTTTTATCAACACTGTCATTACTTAAGTTTAATTGGAAAATCTCATAATGTTCCAAATTTTTGAAAATTGGACTTCTTCAGATTTACCTTATGACCAGGTGCCATAAGGGGTGGATATAAAGAGAATGATTTATTTATTTATTTTTAATTTAAAAAAAAACCTTTTTTGGGGGGTAGGTGCTTAGGTTTATTATTTATTTTTAGTGAAGGTACTAGGGATTGAAACAGGACCTCGTGCATGCTAAGTGCGCACTCTACCACTGCTCTACCCTTCCCCACTAAGAGAGTGATTTATGATTGGGATATTTATTGAGATAGGGAGAGACAGAAACTGCTACAGAGGTTCAAAGAGGGCAAGATCCTTTTCAGATGGAAAGGCTTCTTATAGGTGCTGAATCTTGGGCTTGGCTTTGATGAGAAGACTGTCTCAGATGGGGGCGGCCAGTCCCCAAGGATCTGTTCAGACGAGCATGCTAACCATCAAAAGTGGAGATAAGAATGAAAGGAAAGTTAGGTTTGAATAATGCTTTGCAGAGTCTTAGACACTGAGATGTTGAAAGTTTTGATCAGAAAAGTGACATTTTCAGGAAAGTGTTTAATGAGACTGCTTGGAGGAAGGTAGACACCAGAGGCAGGGAGACCAGTTTGACAAGGATTGCAGTAACGTGGGGCTTGAGGGCCTGAAATGGAAAGCAGAGGAGAAATGGGAGGAATTAGAATCTGTGAACAGTAATTCTAAAGGCCACAGTAATGGTGTGAATATGAGGAAAGAGGGAAGAGCCAAAGAAGGCTCATGTTTTCAGCCTGCTGGACCCGGGCTCCATTCTCCTGTCACCTTCTCCCGGCTCCTTGACTCCCTGGAGCCATGGTTCTGCTCTGCTTTACACTAGAGTGTCTCACAGATTCCTCAACCTCAGTATGGTCAGAACTGAGCTCTCCACCTTGTCTCACCAGTTTGCATCTCCAGCTGCACTTATCTTGTTGAAGCGCCCACCACCCACCCTGTTACCCAGATGAGGAGGACTCATTCCTTGTCTGAACCTCCCACATTCATCTCTAACCACCTGTTAGTACACTTTGTATGTATCTCAAACCAGACTATGAATAGAATAGAATAAAGTAGCCAGGCCTCAGGGTATGGAGGTGGGGAAGCGTAGCTCCTAGTAATAATGGGAGTAATGTGTAAGATCCTTTTGTTGGACAAATGCTAATCGGACATTTACTGTGCTGGTTATTGGGGATGGAAAGGAAGCCCTCACACCTGCCCTCAAGGAGCGCACACTGTGGAGCCCTGGTTTCTAACCTTAAATAAGGACCTTGTTTTAATATCAAACATTTCCTGGGCAACCCTTCGCCCACTACATTAAGATAATAATTGTATTTTAAGAAACTGCAGACTTCATACCTATTGTACTGCATTTTTAAATGAAGATTTTTTATATTTATGTACAAGAATTTACATTTATTTAAAAATCCAAACATATACATGATCTAAGCAGACTTTAAACAGTGTTTAGTATAGAAATGAATTCATGAATCATTTGTGACTGCTTCGAACTGTGTGCTTGTTACCTCCAGCTGCTTCAAGCATCCTTCACAAATTGGGAACCACTGGCCAAGAAACATTTTAAGCCATCTGAAAGTAGATCCATAGGTAAGATGAGACAGAGGAGAGAGAGTTTGAGGGTGGTCAGGGAAACAAGAAAGAAAGGCAGAGATCGCAGGGCAGCAATTGAAGGACGAGAGTAACCTGGGAAGATTCTCCTGGTCACATCTGCTTGTTAGTGGATTAAAAAGACCATGGTTCTGCAACATTAGATTCTACCAAATTTACCTTCAATATCATTTTAAGAAAAAGCCTAATTTCAGAGTTTAAAATGAGAGGCATATGTCATATTTCCTAGTATAAAATGGAATAGCTGAGGAAGATGTAACATGCACGCTGAGTTAAATGGCCAGAATATCACACCCCGCTTTTGAAAGGAAGAAATAATACTCTGTTTTTACATACTCCAGAGCCTATCACTCCAGGGGACGTAGAAATACTCAATAAATAGTTACTGCCCTGAGTTGTAGAGACTGTTACTTTAAAAAATACAGTAATTTTTGCTATGTTTGCCTGATACATTTAGAAATAATTAAGAAGTTATTAGTGAGATTGAGTGACAAACTGGTCATTTTTGAGTGTTTGATGGCAGTAGTCTCCTCGGAATTTCAAATAAACCTTGTGTCCATGGCATTGAGAGCTTTTGAAAGAATTGAAATTCAAGTCATTCCCAACTGTTTCCAGTAACTGTTGTTGCTATTAAGGTCTCGAAGGCTGAAATAGCTTGGGCTTTATGTGATTTGGAAAGTAAACGGGAGTGATTGACTGTGCAGAACACAAGCGGCAGAGTATTTATACTGTTGAACTTTGCAGCTTATTTCTTCTTTCACATATCTTAAAGGCTGTGTTTTCATAATAAACCAGCTTTATAAATAGATTTCTAAATGGTACTAGTCCCAATAATTTCTTTTATCAAGTACTATCGCTATTAACAGTCTTTCTCTGAAATTTAAAACATATAAAAATAGCCTCTCATTCATCTATTTTTTGTATATATGAATTTTAGTTTCTTGTGTTATACAGCAAGAGTTCATTTTTGCATTACAATAAAAACCTATAGGTGATAGTCTTGAATTCAGTGACCTCTCTTAAAATTGAGTCTGCCTTTATCTTGACTGTTTTGGCTGACATTTATAGTATTGTTTTCCTGTGTAATTCACCCTATTACAATGAATATGAGGGACTTTCCAGATTCTTTTGTTTTACTGGAATTTTGCTACATGGACCGCGCTTTGAAATAATGGATTATTTATTAGTTCAGAATGTTTTTGTTATCCTGAGGATATGGGATATGTTTGGTTACTAAATTATTCTTAAAACTATGAAAAGTATTTTTGTATTTGAAAGATAAGCTGGTTAATTGCCTCCTTCAAACTAGGATTTTAATCTTTTTGACACACTGAAATATAGAGCAATGTCTCTTTTCCAGATTTTATGGATTCAATAGTGTTTCTGTAGATTTCTTTTTCTAATGAGAAACCTGTTTGTTTTAGTAAGGCAAAGAATTATCTCCAAGGCATCAAAGTGAATTTGTCCTTAATTGAAACTTTGCTGTGATGTTTTTGATTTTTACATGTAACTATTTACAGCTGAAATAATTTTATAATTATGCAGAAAAGAGTCCATTTTTATTTATACCTTTAAAGAGCTTATACTGGTTATAGCAATATTCATGTTTCCAAGGACTTTAGATAACAGTTTTTCTTCTCAGCTATCTGATGGGAAAAGTGTCAAAATTGCTAGGGATGGAATTTCAATCTTGTTTTTTTTAGCACGCAGTAGGAAATTAGTAAGTAAAGCATATTAAAGAAAAAGAAACTAGAATTTTAAATTCTTGTTCCAGCAATACACTGAGCCCGGAGCTTTATATACCTCAGTCATTGAATCTTCACAGCTGTTTGACAGTCTCCCTCTGCTTTACAAGAAAGTGAAGCAAGTGCTTCAAAGTCACACAACTTGTAACTAAGGCAGAAGTCAAGCTCAGATCTGTTTCCCTCTTACTGTAATGATTTTTCGATAACATCACACTGTCTCTTTAAACAAAGGAATTTTAAATATATTTTTATTGTACAGTCATCCTAATACCTGTTGTCTAGAAGTTCATTTTGCTTTTCCAAATACACCACAATAAGAATTTTTGCCATCAAATTTGTTCCATAGGAGGCACAGAAAGAGGTAAATTGTGGAGACATTTGTTTGATATTTAAGTAAATTTGAAATTCTGTGAAAAATACTAACAATGAGTTAATGCTCTTTGAAAAATTTGCTTTTGTAGAAGCTCACAAAATATTCTAGCGGTAATGTTACCTCACTCATTCCTCTAGCAGCTCCAATTCTCCAAATAAATTAAAGCAGCTTTAGTATCTTCATCTGTGAAGCAGTTTTTCAGTTGAATTAAAATGCATGGTTAAGTTCAAGTATAGAGAACAGGCGTCATAAATTCATAGCATTTTAGGGTTTGAAGCAATGCCAGCCACCAACCTGTGTAGTACTTAGTCCAACTACATTATTTGTCTCTGGACTTAAAATTTTCTTTTTGATCTATGTAAAAAGTACCTACTGTGACCACTCTGACAGTCATGACACTGGATTGGAGTTGTGCAGCAGAGGAGGAGAAGGATAGGTGTCAGCCTGTGAGCTTAACCTTCTCATCCCACATGCCTTTCACCCTGCTCTACTCTTCTCCATCTGTTTTGTGGTCTAATTACAATGTTCTTTTAGATGTCTTATCATATACCGAGAGTGGGAAATGTGTTGGATTTAATGGTAAATTGGTTTATAGGAAATGCCAAAACTGTTACAGAAACAACATGTTTCCTGTTTTCTCTCATCTTTTCTCCTACTTTCTTTTAAGTTGTTCATTTTCCTGCATTTCTTTTTTTCTTTAGAGCCTTCATTTGACTGAAAGGTGTCAAAATATCTTCCCCAAATTATACATCTAGAACTTGAATAAACCATATGTAATTGATTTACAAAAATAAGAAAAATGTTTATGTTACTTTCAGCTAACATAGAGACCTTAAAAATACTGAAGTACAGCCGCCCCCAAAACACACACACACACACACACACACACACACACACACACAGATGGGACAAATGGTGATGGCAGAAAGGAACAGAGTAGCTTTGTTCAGTCACCAGAAGTTTGAAATTCTGAAAAGAATTTTTTAGACTAAAGGCAGGGAGAGAGTTTACCAGAACACCAGAGAAGAGAGATCCTAGTTCAGAGTGATTCCGTGATTAAAGTACAAGGCAGGGTAAAAGTTAGTACAAGAAATATTCAGTTTTGCCAGGAATCAAATGAGATGAACCATGCTAAGGTTTAAAAGGACTATAAAAACTTCAGTAAGATGTGAATGAGTAACAAGTGAACCGAGTTCTTGTGACTTATATCCATGCATGTGTATCTGTGTATAATCCATTATTCATACCCCCAAATTCGTTTGTATTGTAGAAAACTGTAGGTGTACTTTGGGCTGCTGACTGAATTTATTGGCTGAAGAGGACCTTCATGGAGAATGGAAAAACGTAGGGAGGATTGGGGCCACTGAGGCCATGACGGATGAAAGAGAAAGCACCGTCTTTTTCTTCTTCCCTTTCTCCCTTTCTTCTGAAGGCATATGTTTAACTACAGTTAAGTACATGGGCAGTGACTATGCTAGGATCAGAAATAGATAAAGAAATAAATTCATCTCTTAGTTCAAGAAGCTCCAAATGGGAAGAAACGGGCATTTTTATAATACAGGTGGATGACAGAGTGTGGGTGTGTACACATAGCATCTGGAGCACAGAGGAAGGAGCAGAAGGAGGTGAAGAAGATGTCCCATGCGATCGTTCATGAGCCGAAGCTTGACTATAGACAAGGCCTTGCCAGGTGGTCAACAGTGGGAAGAAAGAGGGCATTTTAGGTGGAGAGCCCAGCTTAATGAAAGCCACACTGTGTTCTGAGAACTTGTCAATAGTTCACTAGGGCTGAAATGTAGTTCTTGAGAGAACAGGACCAATAGGAGATGGTTAGAGGGTTAAGAGGGTTTAGATTCTTTATAAAAGATTCTCAGCTACCATAAATAAAATTTTGAATCTTGGTTCTTAGTTCATGGGAAACTAGAAAAGTTGTTTGGCAATACAGTAATACCGGGTTTAAAAATAAGAGTTAATATTTATTGAGCAGGTACTGGTTTTCAGGCATTCTTTTTAATGCTTTTCATATAAGTCATTGAATCCTTTTGAAAACTCTGTGAGGCATGGATGTTACTATTTTTCTTCTATCAGAAATAAGGAAATGGAGGGAAACAGTGCCTCAGGTCAGCTGTGGGATCCTGAGCCTGGGCACTGGGGCTGCGTATAATACGTGTAATGTGTGTAGGGCCAGGAAGGAAGGGAGGAGACCAGTTAGGAGACTGTTTCCTGAGTGTAGCTGGGAGCTGGTGAAGGCTGGGGCTAGATGGGGGTCGGGCAGAAAGGTGAGAGGTCTGATGGCGAGGATCGAAAGTTCCAAAACTGATTGAGTAACTTTCTGGTGAGCAACTTTACGGATTCAGGTCTTACTGCCTCCTCTATTGCTTCTCTCTTGCATTTAGAGCCCTGTTCTGTTCCTTCCATTTAGTTTGTCTCTCTTTGCTCCCATTAGTAGCACTTATTTACTTGTTCTTTTAACAAGTATTTGTCAGGTTTGTAGTTGGTGTGAGGCTCCAGGAATTACTGTGCAGTTACAGAGAAGAGAAAAAAAGACAACAGCCCCTGTCTTGCGTGGGTACTTGATGTAGTGTGACAGGTGAGATAGCGCACAACCAGTAATTCAGGTTTGGGGTGAGAGAGGCCATCAGAATGATGCAGACGCCTGGGAAAGCCGTGTTCCTTTGAAAGTTTACTTCATCTTTCATTTATATTTCTCAAGAGATTTCAGAGTCATCTGGGCCAGCGAGGTCTTCAGTCCCTTGATTTCTTAAAGGCCAGAGCTGGGACCCTCATAGGGCCATTATATATTTATTCTATTTTTAGGGGTGTAGAATATGTACTGTCCCCCTAACATGAACAATCACACACCTCTTCCAAATTTCCCAACATTTTGGCCTTAAGGAAAAAAAAGGCTCATTAATATAAAACCTCATTCACATCTGCTAAGGGCAGAGGCCGTGCCTCTCTTGTTTACAATAGTATGTCCTGACCTTTCCTGTGTAGAGTTGCCCCATGGTTTGTGTTAAAATATTTGCTGAATTGAATACTGCATCAGAGGGTAAAAGTTTCCCAAAAATGCTTTTGCCAAGAACTTGGAAATGAGAGCACACGAGAGAGTACAGAAATGAGTGAGACTAATGAGCACGAGTTTGTGACACTAAATAAAACTATACTAAATTGTAGTCACCGATTGGCAAGGACATTTTGTGGAGCAGCCCCATGTGCCATACTTCTCCCTGGGGAGCCATAACTCTAATGTCTCCATTTTTCCATCTTGATTATCCACCCAGCTCCCCCTTTGGCCCATCACCAGCTGGGGAGGGAGGTCATTCCTTCTTTCTGCTCCTTCTGCCTGTTGTGAGGACAGAGCTTCCCAGACATCTTCTCTGCCCACTGGGACAGGGGCTGATGGAGGGTACAACTTCTGTCCCTCCAAATCAGCCCCTCCCCTGGTTGCTGGAGTCTGTGCCTGATTGGTCCTAACTTGACATTCAGTGGGCCACATTTAACAATGAGTGGAGGGAACTTGTGCTGTGACAAAGTCATAGTCTCCAAGTTCTGCTTGTTCACCTGCTGGCCTCAGGTGTGACAGGTACCCTGGGCAGAGGAGTGGCCTGCTCTTCTCTACTTTTTTGATATGAAATGGAGTCAAGGAGGTGGAATTTAAGACAGGAGTCCCCTCTTTGCTTCAACTGTGATCAGAAGCTCCGTATTTTGGGCCTTAATAGGGACTTGCATTTATAAAGGGTTTACATTTATTTCTCCTTTGTCAACCAGTCTTTGGTAGGACAGAGCCCTGCAGAGAAGGAGGTGTCAGTGATACACTTACCTTCTAGGTGAGAAGTGGTTTGGGCCCATCTGGTCAGTACATTTCATGGACTGCTTAAGTGGCTGATACGTCTCTTTGGCTTAGAAGACAAAATCATTGTATTTCAGTAGCAATACATTGACTGAAACAGTATTTCACTTGGGTGATGAGTATTTTTCCTTTTCTTTGTTAAACCATTCACTCTGTAATTCCATCTATTTCCAGTGAGCTTAAACCCCTTTTATTTCATCTATTTAATGGATTGGGAGTGATTGGTACTTTTTCAAGGCTACTAGTAAATTTAGCCTAAGTTAGTCAAATAAATGAGAAAATCATTTAAAAATTGTTTTTTCTAGAAACAAACCTTAATGATTACAGTTGATAATTTAAAAAATAGGGGGGCAGGGTATAGCTCAGTGGTACAGTGTGTGCTTAGCCTGCACAAGGTCCTGAGTTCAATTCCCGGCACCTCCATAATAAATAAATAAACCTAGTTGTTCATCCCTCTAAAAATATATGTATTTACTGGGCTACCAACTACAATTTGGCAGTTATTTTTGCAGTGAGGAAAGAAATATGTGACATTTTCCATCCTGAAAAACATTAAAAAGCAGACATTTATATGTAGAATGTCTGTGTATTCATTAATTAATAATAATTACTAATACTTATTATATATCTACAGATTAAGGTGCTTTGAATATGCTATCTCATCAAATCTTTTCAACACTCTTTTTGTACTGTATTTTATAGTTTCCGGTAGCTTATGTAGCAGATTACCACAGATTAAATGGCTTAAAGCAACAGATATTTTTTCTCTCACAATTTGGAGACCAGAAGTCTGAAATCAGTGGCAGAAGGGCTGCAGTCCCTCTGGAAGCTCTAGGGGAGAATCCTTCCTTGCCTCTTCAGCTTCAAGTGGCTGTCAGCATTCCTTACGGCTACATCAGTTCAGTCCCTGCCTTCATGGCCACTTTATCTCCTCCTCTTCCTATCTTCTCCTCTTCTGTCTGTTACAAGTAGATTTGTCCTTGGATACAGAGTCTACTCGGGTAATCCAGGATGAGCTCATTGAAAAGTCTCTAACTTAATTATATCTGCAAAGACCCCTTTTCCAAATAGGTAACGTTCACAGGGTCTGGGTTTTAGGACATGGACATATCTTTTTGAGGACCACCATTCAACTCACTTTAGGTACATGCTTTTATTACTCCAGCTTTCTGTGGAGACCCTGAGTAAGGGGTGAATCTGTTACGACTAGGAGCTGTGCCTCTCCCCCACTGCACTGAGATGCCATGCTAATTTATTCTGCTCTGTTTGTAGCCCATCTGTTTTGAGGCATTATCTGTATGGTATCTAGTCCTTTATTTAATTAGGAATGAATTCACACCTGGTAAATTTTTTCTACTTGTTGCGTACTGTTTTGGGAAGTATATGTGTAAAATTCACAGATGAATTCTCTCGATAAAGACTGGAGTTACCTTGCCATGGTTAACTCCAGCACAGAAAAGGCAGGCAGCATAGACTGGTTTTCCTGGTTCAGTGGAGACCAGTCAGAAACATCCAGACATCAGAGTTCTAATCCTGACTTTATCACTTAGTAGCTCTAGGACTATGAGCAAGTTACTTCAGTTCTTAAAACCTCTGTTTATTTACCCATAAATTAGGAATCGCTCTTTTATAGAATAGTTAGATTAGTTGAGAAACTTAAACCTGAGCATTTAATAGGTAGTTTGCCTAAATTATATAAATATTTGAAATATATAATTGCAATCCCTGTGAATTTCTTTAGGCTTATTTAGACCTCTTTACTAATAAGTTATACTTTTAAAACAATTCTCTATACCACAAATGATGGAGCTTGCTCCTTTAAATAAAAAAAATAAATTTAATACATCAGCATCTTTTATTATCCATGTACATATGTATATTTTTAAAAGCCCAAATAATATTTGCTTTGCCTGTTTGTGGTAGCTCCATCAGCACATTTTGGTTTCGTTGTTTATGTATGTTTAAAAAAAATTGTTTTCCTCTTACCCAGTGCCTGACACACATACCAAAAAGGGGAAAATTATAAGAAAGAATGTTGCTCAGATCACATTATTGAATTATTGTGCTCTCAGCATTTTGTGAGTGATAGCTTCTTCCTAAGGAGACATTTTTGTCAAGGTTGGAGGTCATTGTTTCTTTTTAAGAGCACTATGTTCCAGTTCTAAATAGTATTTCCTTGATGGGAAACATGACCATCTTTCATTTTCTTGTCATTTTTAGTAGATGTTTGTTTTTGAATACTGGATACTGGATAAAACAAACTGCCCCAGTCTAGTTGTTCTTATGCATTCTTGTTTGTTTTTCACAGTTGCATAAGCCTATTTGATAAGGTCATAGTGCTTGGATTTATTTTTCATTTATTTTTCTGATGAAAGGACTGATTTTTTTTTTCAATATTGCCTTCTCCTCTCTTATTAAATTCCTGACAACTGACGAATTTTCAAAACTAAATGTTTTAGGAAACATTATTTTTGTGAAATATGTCTTACTTTTTGCTATTTTATAAAAACTCTTAGAGTGTAGTCTTAACATAATCTATCTTGCGTAGGAGGTGTTATTTAGATAGTGAAAAAAAAGCCTGTGAAGTTATAGGCCCAAATGAGTAGTATCTGTAAAATTTGTTATCCACTTTTGTGCAGATGGTACAATGATGGATGCATAATTTTGACCATTAGCATTTATGATACTTGCTTCAGGAAGAGTGTATTATCACAGAGCTGAATGTAGTGATGGATTTTTCAAACTAGTCTAATGCAGTATTTTAATTAGTAATGATATTGCATTGCTAATACTGCCCCTGCTATTAATTTTTCCCTGCAGTAGAAAATGGTTTTTTGTTCCTACCATGACCCATTTAAATATCCTCACCCCACCATGTTATGACGCATTAAAATACCCTCTCCCCACCACGTCCATATATACATCCATGTGCACACAGCCACATTTCTACTCAAAACAAAATAGTTTCATATTTAAGTTACAGTGCAGAAAAAGAAGGTAAACTTTACCTAGAGAAATGTATGTAAGTAACAGTTTTCCTCTTTGTATTTACTTTTTTTTTTTTTGATATCAGACAAAAGCTACAGGCATACTTCGGATATATTGTGGGCTCAGTTCAGGACCACCTCAATAGAGTGAATATTGCAGTAAACTGAGTCACATGACATTTTTGGTTTCTTGGGGTGTGTAAAAGTTATGTTTACACTATAAAAGGTAGTCTGTTAAGTGTGCAGTGGCATTATGTCAAAAACAATGCACATACCTTAATTAAAAATATTTTATTGCTGAAATATGCTAACTATCATTTGAGCTTTCAGCGAGTCATAGTGGTAACATCAAAGATCGCTGATTAAAGATCACCATGACAAATACAATATAATAAAAAAGTTTGAAATTTTGTGAGAATTAATTAACAAAAGGTGGTGTGGAGACTCGAAAGGAGTAAATACTGGTGCAAAAAATGGCACCAGTAGACTTGCTGGACACAGGGTTGCCATACACCTTCAACGTGTAAAAAGCAAAGTACAATAAAACAGAGTATGCCTTTATTTGGAAATCTTTGGAGTTTACTCTGAAGAGGTTTCAGATGGGTTCTGTTTTCTGGTACTCTTACGCTTTAGAAAATATATTAATGTGTTTAATATGTATCTGATATTAAATATAAATGAAAATTTCCATTATTGATAGAAGATGTTCTGAAACATGTGTAGGTGTTCTTGAATTTTTAACATCCCATCTATAATTTGAAGTAACTTTTAAAATATAAAGCAAAATTTAATCTATGGTAAGAGGCATGAAAACATCAGGGATATCAAATTTTTTAACTTTTAGTATTTTAGCATATATATATTACTTGTAATTTTTACTTAATATATTCAACCCTAGCATTCCCTTTTAAATCTAAATATGTAATGGATTTAAGGTATTAGAAATTGCATCTGAGTTATGTTGTGGTTATCTCATTGGCATTGTAACATCTAGGTTTACAGTTAACTGTTAGTGATTTTAGGCTTAATGAAAAAAAAAAAAAGCATTTATATAAAGTTAGTGGTAAAACTTCAGTTAATCCCAAAACATCAGGGCATAGCTAATTCTGAATAACTGAATTTTCCAGATAAATTGACATTAGATACCTCAGTGCTTAAAATGTTTACTGTAGCATTTTCATAAAAGCCTTTCAAAAGATGATTTCTTTGTGTATTAGTTTCCTATTGCAGCTGTGACAAATTACCACAAACCTAGTGGCTGAAAAAAAACCTTCACAAATTTATTATCTTACAATTCTGGAGGTCAGAAGTCCCAAATGAGTCTCACTGAGCTAGAATTAATGTGTTGGCAAGGTTGCCTTCCTTTCTGGAGGCTCTGGGGTACATCTGTTCTCTTGCTTTTTCCGTCTTCTAGAGACCACCGGCTCTCCTTGGCTCCTGCCCGTTCCTTCCATCTTTAAAGGCAGCAAAGCCTGCAGTCTCTCACCTCACCTCATTCCAACACTGACTCCTTGGCCTCCCTCCTCCATATTTAAGGACCTCTGTCATTACACTGGGCCCACTGGAGAATCCAGCCTAATCTCCCTATTTTAAGGTCATCTAATTAGCAGCTTTAATCCCACTTTCAGGATATCTTAATTCCCCCCTGCCATGTAATTTAGCATTATTTATGGATTCTGGAGATGAGGACAGGAACATCTTTGGGATGTCTGTTTGGGCCATTATTCTGCCTACCACACTTTGCCTTTTTATTTGTATTGTTTGTTTTCTGAGGGGGAGGTAATTAGGTTTCTTCATTGATTTCCGCTTGGAGGAGGTATTGGGGATTGAACCCGGGACCTCTTGGATGCTGAACATGCGCTCTACCACTTGAGCTATACTTTGCCTTTTTAAAGTATTCAATTATGTGTACTGAACTGATTGTGATTGTGTAGATTGCACGAGATGGTCGGTCTGAGTGACTTACTTTATCACTGTCCACTAGCTTGGTTAGCAGGCCTTGTTTGTGGCTCACTAGAAGTTTTGGTTGGTGACTGTGCTTCTGCAAGCACAGCAGAGCTTTTCTGTACCAGCGTCACTAAGGGCTGTTATTGGGATACAAATCAGTGTTCTGACACCCCTTCTCACTCCTGGGAGGTATAGTGCCATTAAATACTCTTTCAGTTGTTCACCCTTTTTATTACGGAAAAGCCCTTTCCCATCCTTTATCGCCATGTCTCTTACCATCACCACAGTTGGCGTGTCTGACTTCTGGTCACTTAGGGTGGTCACTGATCTTTATCAGATTCTAGTCTTGCTCTGGTCTTTTTGCTGTCTGTTGTACCCTTTATTCACATTTTTTTTCTTGTTTGTTGTTGTTGTTGTTGTTGTTGTTGTTGCTGTTGTTTTTTAAGATGAAGAAATGAGAGTTTGGGTAACTTGCACAGGATTACTCATCAATGGCTGATTCAGGATTTGAACCCAAGGTTACTTAATCCAGGAGAGCCCATGCTTACCTCTCCACTGAATTGCTGTCCAACATTTATTCCAAACCCTGAGCCTTTTCTTGGAAATCCGTCTGTCATGACATTTTAATTTAGAGGGTTTTGCAACTAGAAGGGAGAACCTTTCATGGAACATGATTTCATTTACCGGGAAGATAGGAGTAAGATGGGCTGATACTCTCACTCTCCCTTACCTCGTTCAAGAGCTAATACAGGAAATCTGAGGGATAATGTCTGTGTTTCAGTAGATTCAGTAGAAATAGTTCATATACACCCATTTCTCAACTTAGAAGGAGATAAGGAACTGGGCTATTTTTGTGACATTCTTCTAAGGGAAGATAAGAGAGGAAATAAAGGCGTGAACCAAAAGACATCAGATATAAAGTGCCTGTTTGTTCCCTGTGAGTCACTGACTTATTCTGCTTTGAAAACATGTTAGGAATTCATCTAATCTTCTTCAGGGCACACCCACTTCCCTCTAAGCCTTAGTAGAGTTCACAGATAAATTGGTCTTTCTCAGCTCACTTTTGCTATGCAGTCACCTTGCCAACGGTGATTGGTGTCCTGCGGCTGGCCAGACTTCCTATTCTGTCTGTTTCTTCCGTATATAAATGAGTACCTGGCTAACATATTTTCCAGTCCTAAACCTTCCTTTGCCTAGGCGATGTTGCTGTGAGCTGAAAGAGCCGTCTAAGTTACTAAGTACATATTGGTGGTCACTTTGTTGTTTAATTCATGTTTTGCTTTACTTGACTACTCTTCTTAGCTTCCTACATCCTCGGTTTCCACAAATGATTATTTGCCGAAAACAGTCATTTTATGCATATTTACTCTCTGTCCTGAAGTTTAGGACACTGTATGCAGAGTTAATTTTCCTTTGTTTGCGTGCTAGTGCTCTGTTTGGGCCAAATAGTGCCTGAAGCTTCTTCTTACTCTTGTTTACAGTGAGGAGACTCTATACAGAGTATATAGTTCATTGCTAAATGACTTCTGTACTCCTTAACTGCTTCCTTCCCTCCTCCCTCCCTTTCTATCTTAATGTACGCATTCTCATTCTCTTGTTAGATTGCCTGTTTGTATCCCTTCCCAGAAAAGGCCCTTAAAAGGCATGAGCTGGAACTTATATTTTCACATATTTATATTTCTTTAGCTTTGAATTTTTCTTTTAGAAGAAGAGAATGCATAAAAAATATTCTCTATGTTGGAAATTATACTAGAAATTGGATTCATCATTAGAGACCGTACTAGAAACAGGGATTCGTGCTCTTTGCGTCTATTGTCAGCTTTTTCAGAAAGATCTAGAAATGTTTTATGCCTCATTGATTAAACCAAAAGAATATCTGGTGTAACTTAAAGAGATTTGGCGTCCAAATGGTCCAAAATATTCAAGTCGCTATTTTTGAAAGTAACTACTGCCTCCAACAAAACTATTTTGAAAATCTATATGAGGTAATTTGCAGCTGAGAAAATTAAGTTAAAACCTGAGAAAATTTCTTTGCTATAGCAAATTATTACCTTCTGGATCTCCTGGATAAATGAATTATTCTTTTTAGCTGAGGGAGAGTACTTGGTGCAATGGAAAGAATATGGAGTGTCAGACAGAGGTGAAGTTTATCCTGATAACATTTACCTGATCTCTGTATTAGAAAGTGCATGATTTGACATTCCTGAGAGTTCAGAATCTTTTTTATAAGCAGCATTTATTATAAGGGTGCCAAAGATGCAGTTGTAGGTAGCAGCATGGTGTAATGAAAAGTTTTTGATTTGGATTTTAGTTCAAGATTTGAGTCTCTGCTCTGCCATTTCCTAATCCTGAGGACCTTAGGAAATTTTTGGTTTTTCTTCTTTTTTTAAAAACCACAAAATTTTGTTAATTACTTTTTTGATTGAGTAGTATATTCATATTGTTAAAACTCCAAAAGTTACAAAGCTTTTGCTGTAAAAATTCTTTTTCCTTCCTCCTGTCCCTCAGTCAACTAGTTGTCTTCCATAGAGCATCCAGTAGGAGACAATTAAATATACTTTGATGTATATGTATATTGAAACACTTTGCAGCAGTATTTTTGCAGAGATATTTTATGCATGTAAGAGCAATGCACATGTATGTTTCCTAAAGATGATAGATACTATGCATACTGTTTGATAACTTCTCTTTTTAACTTAACTTCTTAAAACTTCAGTTGATTTAAGGGATCTTTCTATATCAGTAATTAAAACTTGTTCATTTTAAAAATAGGTACATAATGTTTCACTGTATGGATCAGAATCTGTTGCGCTTATTTCCTATTGTTGGACTTTTAGTTTGCTCTTAACAATGTCTTAATGGTTTACTTTAAAAGTGCTTCATTTCATATATGTGTGAGTATATCTGTGGAATAAATATCTAGAAATGGAAGCAGCAGGTCAGAGAGTATATCCATTCTTTGTCTTTAGAAGAAAACAGACCTTACAGGTATCTGAGTGCTGTTTGGATAAAATATTGTGTGCACTCTGTTAACATTGCTTCTCTTTGTCCCTCCTGAAGCACATATGGATACTGGGGACCCTGGGTCAGCTGAATGCAACTTGAGTCCAGCTTATTTGACATGTGTTGAATGTCAGCATTGTTGTCGTGGCTTTTAATTTGCTTCTGCCATAAAGAATAGGCCCTTTGGAGATGAAGTGGCTGCCCTTCTCCAGAAGTAGTTTGTGTTCCAGAGAAAGAAGCAACCATTTCCAAAATATCTATTTCCTTTCTCAAAAAATGTAATTCTTCACAATTATATTATGCCTTTGAAATGTCATCATATCATGTCAAGACTGAAAACGCTATCTTTGATTTTTAAAAATCACTAGCAGAGTAGAAAGCAGGCACGTTCTTGCTCCCCTACTCTTCTGTCTCACTTGCAGTGTCATGGAGTGAGGGAGACTGTCCTTGTTGAGTGTAAGACTTTAAGCTGACCTTTATTTTTTCCAGTGCTTGCAAATTTTCCTCAGGCTTCAGAAGATGCATCTTCTCCTCTTCTGACGTATGACCATATCATAAAAATCTTGAGGGCTTTTCTTTTTTCTTTTTAAAATTTTTTAGTTTGAACTGAATTCTGGATATTAGGCACATTAATCTTTTGTAATAGTCTGAGAGTTTTGTTTTTCACTAGTGTGATAGATCAGTTCTTGAATGAACTTTTCTAACAACATTCATTGTCTAAGGTACACCTTGCTCCTGGGTGCATAGGAAGATGGTAAAAATGAGGACAAGGGCTATGTACTAGAACACTGTCACATAAGTAATAATAGCTAAATCATTGTTATGACTTACATCTATTAGCTCATACAGTACTCACAGCATCTTTCCTGTGCAGTAAATGATATTCAATACTTGATATTGAGCAAAATAAAGCACAGAAGGGTGAAGTAACTTGCCTGAGGTCACCCCTTTAGTCAGTGGCAGCTCCGTACTTTGAACCCAGCCTGGCTCTCCCTCTGTCATATCCTACCCTTAGTTAAACAGATGCCTCTTTAGTGTGACATTTTGGTGCTCTTAGGGACTGCTGAAATCTAAATAACTGTCAGCTTAGCTCCCTCCTGTCGCCTGTCTCTGCCTACCCCTTCCTTCACACCAAGCATGCACAGCCAGCGCAAATGCCCTATGGCGAAAGTGCCACTGTGGTACTAAATTTAGATTGTACTTTAACTCACTGTTCTATTTTCTGGTTCTTTTCTCTTCTCTGAAGTCAGTATCATATGAAAGCTATAAACCTAGTAGAGCACCCTGTCTTCTGGCACTGTGAATTTAGCACTTTTCTCAGCCATGTTTACTTGCTCTGGCTGTCAGAGGTGGCTTCTTTATTATTGAAGAAAGGAGTTTTTTGCCAACTACTTTACAAGTATTAAACATCCCTGGGCCAAGTTATTTAAAACTATTAGGAAAATGGAGGTTGGTAAATCGTAGCATGGTCAGAAAGCTTGGAGTCTGGAATACCATGATTCTAAAAGCCTTCAGTAAATCTTCAGCAACATGAATCTTCAGTAAAATGATAGTAATACCAGTGTCTCATGTTTGTAGAATGGTTTCCAGAATATAAAGCTTCTGTTTATGTATCTTCTTGTTGAAATCATTGATACAACATCCGGCATATACACAAATATACACATATTAATTATATAATAATGTAATATAAATATATATTGATTCAGTAGGATTGTCATCTGAATACATTTTCTTAGTTTGCTTATTTATCTAAGGATTGATCCAAGACATCTCACAAATATTTTTGTCTAATCTATGACTGCATCTGAAGTATTTTTCTATATAAAATACATTTTATTCTCACTTTCTGAATTTAAAACTAAGACATTTCAGAAAGATTTATGCATTATCTATTTAGTAGAAACCTTTCAGTTACTTTCTGATATGTAAAGACTAAATGAATCACAGAAGATGAGGAATTTAAAAGACTTGTTAGTAAGTGTTTAACATGTGCTGCTGTCCTTGTAAAATTATTTTAAGCTCTATCTGTTGTCACACACTGCAGGATGAAGGAAACAATGTGGCTTTGGCTGGAGCTTATCACTTCTCAGAATAACTTTTGTGTATTATCTTTAGTGGCATTTTTAGCTTCATTGGCCCACTTCAAAATATCCATCAGAGACACTAGAGATTGACTTAAGCTTTGATGATTTGCAGTTCCATATATGTCTAATTTTGGAACCCTGAAAGTTTGGAATTCGAAAACTCTTAACTTTGAAATGCTGCAGTGTCCAACAGCAGTTCTGTCTACTTGAGGGGCAAAGGGAATTGTTCTGATATTTATAATTAATGATGTTTTTATTATTTCTCTTATTAAAAATTACCCATCATAGTATTTTGACATTTTATTTGCACAAGCATTACTAGAAAGAAGTCCATGAAAATAGTGTGTGACTTTCTTGAAAATACACTGCACCTGAACTATGAGGTCAAAGTCCTTATCAGAATAAAATTAAATAGAGAAAGAACCAAGAGAACGAGAAATGCCAAAACGAACAAACAAAAAGAATAGAAGCTTGAACTTAACATGTCTATTTAAAAATTCAAATGGAAGAGCAAACATTCAAGAAGAGTTTGGAAAATTTGAAGAACAAGGTGAGAGGATTGTTGTACAGTATATCACAATGTAAAGCCAAGGGCAGTGTGGAATTGTTGATATGAGGCGGCAGAATCATTTTAATGCTTCTGCTGGAAAAGGTCCTTGTCATCTCAGCATTTTCTGGCTCAGTTAAATTCACAGTTGTCGTTGCTCCTACCCACCCACCCCCGCCCCCCGCCCCGCCCAGTGAAGCTATTTAGTTTATAAATTAGCATTTATTTTACTAAATTTATTGTATACCTCTTTTATGCCAATCATTCTGCCGGTTGCTAAGGATAGAAAAATTGGTAATCTGAGTGAAGACTGCTGGATTTACTGTTTTCACGGGGCCCCATTAACTGCTTATACTAAACCTGGATCGTAATGAATGTATGAGCATGCAGTAAATCAAGGAGCAAGCCTTAAATTCTCTAAAATCAAGGTCCCGAAACTTTTTTGAGCTTATAAAGCTTGGAAGCTTGGAGTGGCTTACTGGGTTCATCCCCAGAGATTTTGATTTTAGAGTTAAATCTCTCTTACTCCACAGCCCACGTATGTAACCACTGTTCCTTATTGCTTGTTTATTCCATCTCCCCCAATAAATGTTAAGATCCTTGAAGGAAGGATTCATTTCTTCAGCTCTGAGATGTCTCCTACAATACCCATAACAGCCCTAATACACAAGGGATGCTAAAATATGCATACACATGAGGAGTTAAATCCAGGCATGTAATGGTTTACCTAACTCGCCTTTCTGTCCAGTGTATATAGGAATAAAGGAAAAACTGAAAACAACTGAGGTCTCTCACTATGTGTCATATACTGGGCAGCTCAGAGGGAAAGGTCTTCCTCTGCAGCTGAATATACAAGTTGTTCTTTTGTATTCTTATATGAATGTGTAAGTTGTTCTCTAAGAGGAAATGGAGGAGTGGAAGAAGCTTCCTTTCTTTTTGCTTTAGGAAATGACACTCATTCTCTGCAGAAGGATTGACTGACTTTTTGCCTATGTATGAACGGATTATTTCTTTTATGTTAAATAGGCGAAGATATTGTATAGTAAAGTTTGCTTAAGATAAGATTTTTGGCTCTGCCTAGTGAGTTTAAAGCTTGCTTTATCACTTCTCAATAGCTACCCATTAGCTAAGAAGAGTGTACTTTTCTAGCTAAGTTGACCTGTGGACACAGACGTGTGTTGACCGCTGTTGTAAGACGCACTTTGATGATTGTTTTTTCATATATCATCACAGTTAACTATTTTCAGAATCTGAGGCACTCTGTCTCCTTTATAAGTCATATATTCCATTTAGTGACAACTGTTTGACAGTGTAATATATACTATAGTGTAATTTTAAAATATCCACAAGTTGTCAGGTTGAGTGGCTGAGAGATTTGTTTAAAGAAATGTGGGCAAGATTCTTGTGGTTGGAAAAAATTGGGAGAAAATGAAAATATTGTTAAAAGATATTTTAAAACTTATTTTGTGAAATGTATTATATCTTAAATATAGTCTTTTTAAAATAAAAATGAGAACAGACCAAATTCTAACTGTAAATATCTTTTAAATAGGAGTACTTAAAAAGACAGTATTAAAATTAACTTCTGATTATGCATTCTGTGACCTCAATAGAGCATTTGTTGACTGAGTGAAATAGATATAAAAATCTCAAACATAGCAAAGTTTACTCATGGTAAAATCTCATTTTAATGTATACCAGTATTATTTAAGTCAAAAAAAGAAATTTTCCGTGAGATACACACACACTCACACACACGTACATATATATATGTATATATATGAGAGAATATAGAGAAGGGAAAGGTTTTTCCCCTAAGATTTTGCTTCATAAAATAGTGGTATTTGATATTGGCTAAAAAATGATTGATGTAGTTTCATACGGTGGCAGTAGAAAAAAAGGCACATTAGGTAAACATCAGGCACCTCTGTGACATGGTCATAGAGCCTGGAAAGAGCAGGGCAAGGTCGGGTAGCTAGGTCGTCTGGTTTGATTAGTGCTTCTGGAGCAGAAGGGAAGGGGCTAGAAATGTTGAGAAGATCTGTATGTTTTGTAGATACGGGTCTCCTTTGTTTTCTTAGTAAATCTAATTTTCTTATATGGTATTTGAAATTATTAGGCATAAATTCTCTCCTATATTATATTCCTAATGTTTCTACCTTATTTTACACTTTGGATCATCAAATATACTTCTTAAAAGTTAACTTTATTTGTATCAAAATATCTTATGCAACTAGTATAGGAAATTAAAAGGCTTATTTAAAAAAAACTCCCCAGCCATCCCTTTTTTTGCACCTCCATTTACCTGGTATCTTCCATCACAGGCAACCAGTTATTTCCCCTGGTATTTACCTTTGTATTCTTAAATAATAGTCATTTGCTAAGCCTCAGTTCATCAGTTTTAGTTGTTAATCACTGACTTCTTTTGGTAAATGAGATTTTACCTTACTTATAGCCCCACTTCTCCTGCAACCTTTCTTGTTAATATCATCATTTGGGAGGATTATTTAACAGTAAATTTTTAAAATCTGTATTCAGTCTTTTCATTCTTAGGACAATACAAACACTCAGTGCTGAGCCAAAGTTTGGGATAATTCAGTGTACCAGAATTCAGTAAGAAGATTGACAGTGTCTCACAGAGAGCACTTCAGTGTATTGTGGGCCCTAATGGAGTGTGTGAGCCACGGCCCCCCTCACTCTGTACATGAGCTTAGTGTGCTGAGCCCATGATCCTGGAACCCAGCTCTCCTTGCCAGATTGCAGGCTTTTCATGTCTATAGATATGGAGAGAGAAATTCAGCATTTCAGAGAAGACATATAGATATGGCATTGGAGGATGAATAGATTGCATAAGCTTGTGGGAGATGTGAAAGTATTTTCTAAAAACACATTTTGTAACAATACTCTTTTTCCACATTCTTCGTATATTATTTATTGATATTGTTCCACAGTGTTATCGGCACAGATAATGTCTGCTATCACATTGTCTTTGCTGGGAATCAGACATTCATCTTTCCGTTTGTTGTTGGACTTCTCGTTTTTTAATTGTCTTTATAGAGTTTTCATCATTTTACTACTTAGAGCTAGTTCATTGCTTTTCTGTGTCCATTTTTGTGAATACATGCCATAATCCCTTTTAGAGGGCATCTTCCATCAAGAGGTTACAAAATCATTTGTGTTTGCGAGGCTTTCGACTTAATGCTATTATGTTCCTTGTTCTCATCTTTAAGCACTTTTAAGAAAATATTTAGTGACTTCTTTCTACTTGGAAAACAATTACACCTTTACTGAAGAACATTTGTAAGATACAGAAAATAAGAAACTCATGTGTCATCCAGAGATGACAAACATATTTTGGTATATGCTCTTCTAATCTGACTATACACTTTCTGTCTCTCTCTCTCTCTCTCTCTCTCTCTCTCTCTCTCTCTCTCTCTCTCTCTCTTTCGACACATACTTCAGGGATATAGAGGTGAACAAAATAGGCAGGGTACCTCTCATCCTGAATCTGCTACTACACAAGCTAATAAAGGAGATAGTCAACATATAATAATATAGTAATTTAATTTTAATTTTGACAAATGGATATAGTATAAGAACACAGTTTCTTTTTAATTTGAGGTATAGTTGATTTACAGTATTATATTAGTTTTGGGTATACAGCATGGTGATTCAGAGAATACAAAAAACAGTTTCAAGGAAGAGTATAGTGTTATCAAATTTATAAGCAGATTTTGTCATGTAAAAAACCTTATTATCATAATATATGTTAATTGCCTCGGTAACATGCCATATTATATATAGTCTTCAATGTATGTAAATTTGTCAAATGTATCTCATTAGGAGATAGTTGTGGCCTAGTAGAATTAAATACTAGTGTGAAGAATCCTTCTTCTTTCAACTTTATCTTTCGTATGTAAACTTTTTCAGTCGAATCTTTTATTTCCACCATTGCTGCAGTGCTGGAGTAGTGAGATAGACTGCTTATACTGTTTGCCTGTGAAAGCACCAAATGATGATTATAATGTTAAGTAGATTCATTTTATAAATACATGAAATGCCGTATAAATTGTAGGCTATTTTATATGTTGACTACAAGATATAGGTATAGGGCTAGTTAATTTACATGTATTACATCATCATTACCCCATTACAGAACAACCCTGTGAGATAAATGGTGACCTTTTTTACAGATGAGGAAACTAATTCTGAGAAGTTAATTAACTTGAACTAACTTACTGTTGTGAAGATACTAAGTCTTGCTTGGCTGCAAATAAAATTCATGCTTTTAATTTTCTTGATATCATGCTCTCTTTTGTAATGGTGAGATAGATGAGTAGGAATTATTATACTCACTTCTCAAATGAGAAAACAGGCATAGACAAGGCTAAGATTTCAAGTATAGTAGAAAGAGAAATGAAATAGTTGTCAACCTATTCTTTCTCAACTTAGGTTTTCCTGTCTCTATATAAAAGGATTCCTTTGTATCCAACTCTATCCTATGACAATGGTACCAGGAGGCCAGTGGAATGCTTTCCGATTTTTCTGCTTGTACTTGTAATTCAACTAGAGAAGCTGTACTTTTATTTGTTTACATATTAGACCTTGTAACACATTCACGTATAACCAAGGATTACATTACTAACCTAATTTGGGAATAAAAATTTGGACTTTCAGTTTTGATTTGCTGCTTTGCTTTTATTCTAGGTGAGACCATAAATAAATTAGTTCTCTATTTTATTTTTCTATAAAATAAACTGTCAGAGTCTTTTTTGATAGTAAAAAATTTAATGAGAATTAGTTTATGTAAGTGGATATTGATCTTGAGGAATGTTTTTAATAATAACATATGTTAGGTTTCCTCTCCCAAGTAGTTATGATAATTTTTTTTGTCTAAAGCATTTCATCTATAGCAGTGATATTTGAGTATATGTATAGATATTTATGCTCAGTATTGTTGGTGAACTAAGTGAATTTATAGTATAGAATGAGGAATTTTGATTAGACTAGTAGGAAATTGTGATAGTTTGACATTGACTAAGTTACTGTTTATCTATCAGGAAGCCTGTAAACAATAATGATTTTTTCTGTGATTCTGATGATGTGATTTTTTAAAATCTGTACTTATTTTTATTTTTTATATTTTATTGAGTTATAGTCATTTTACAATGTTATGTGATGACGTGATTTTGATGACGATATTATGAAAAGTCAGTCTAGATGACCTGTTAAGATCTATGTGTTTGTTTGATTTCTCAAGCCTTTACTGAGAATTTTGTCAATTTTCAGAAACTGGCCTGAGTATCCAACTTTATCGAACATAGGGTATACAAATATCTGGGATTCAACAAATATTTTTGATGATTCTGAAATGAAGTTTATAATTATCTCAGCTGAACCTCCTATCTAGTGCTATTTTCATAAGTCTGCTCTACCTCTACAAATGTTCCTTCTGAGTAACTGGTTTCTTACAACCATACCCATCAGTATTCTAGCACATTTAACTGCTAGCCTCTTTCTTCAGAACTAACTTAAGACACATAATTCAACAAGAAGCACAGGGAGTCATGCCGCATCTTGTTTGCATAGGAGCAGCACCAAAGCATGAGCCTCTGCCAGTGTTTGCTGTAGGGTAGATTCCCCTAGAAAACAGGAGATCAGTGAGATGCTACATTGCACTTTTATGTGACAGACAGCTGAAAACAAGGCCATGTGTGAAAGCCAAACTCTTAGATGTTCTGCATGTCAAAACGGGAACAAAAATTATAATGCAAGTTTTACTTCCTTAAATATGGATCCCAACATTAGTTGAGGTATGCAGCTCTTCCACAGCCTTGGGTGTGGCCCATGAATATAGCTGCTAACTCTGATCTGTAATTTTTGTATTTTATTGCCGTGTATGACTGGGCCTTTGGGTTATAACCATTGATGTAAATGAAAGAGAAGGAAAGATTGTTGGATATAACGTAACGTGTGTATTTTTGGCTTTGGTATTTGTGTCATCATAGAAGTTCATAGAACTTCAGGACTTGGAAGCACTTTTGGAGAAAGTTTAATATGCTGGATTTCTTCATGGGGATTGGGAATAGAGCTTGTTCTCTAACCAGTCTGTGATAGTTTCTTATCTCTTCAGACTCCATTACCAATCACTGTGATGGTTTCAGAGGCATCCAAGGCCCACACTGTCCCCCATACATTACCTCTGCAGGCAGGTGCGCGTGATTGCCTGCCTGCCATGTGAGCCTGGTTGTTGTCCTTGCACATTGGATTCAGGGAAGTGCCAGAGGGGAATTCAGAAAAGAAGAGTCATTGACCTCACCTTTTCCTCCGTCTAACTTTTCATAAACAAATGTTGCCATCACCAAGCCCTGCATTATTGTTAGTTGAAAGAACTGTTCAGAAAACAAGTAGACCTTAGTTTTGCTCTGGGGATTTAGCAGTGACTCTGTGTATTATGGATGATTTGTAAGTGGGTTGCCTCTCCCATTTCCTATTGTGGCTGATACTCCCCCAAAACTCCATTATTATGGTAGCCAAGAACTGACGTTTTCTGAAATGGACCAGTGAAGTGGCTTTTACAAAACTATATCGTGTTTAATGTTAGGCTTGTCTAACTTAGAAAAGCCTTGAGCCTGGGAGATTATAACTGCCATTTATGTTCAGTTTTCATGCCATGGAGAATGATAAATATCATAGCTGACACTTTAATAGTGTGTATTTACGTGGCAAGCACTATTCTAAGCACCTTACATTTTTTCCTTTAGTTTTCACAATAACCCTACAAGATAGATAAGCATTGTTGTTATTATTATCTTACATGTGAAGAAACTGGGAGAGAGTGCTTAAGTAGCTTGTCCTAAGTTGAACAACTAGTAAATGGAGGAACTAGTGTTAACTTGAAAACTGGGTTTGCCTCTTGGTGGATGTTGAGCCAAAAGACACAACCAGGCCAAAGATCAGAAGAAAGGATTTATTACTTGCAGCAAGTGAAGAGAATACCGGGGATCTTTCCCAAAGCAGTGTCTCCCTGAACAGCAAAATTAGGACCTTTCAAGCTAAGGGCACATGCATATTCATGAGGGGATGAACAGAAGAGAATTCAACATAGAATTGAGGCAGCGGTTGACAGAGGCCAAGCTTTAGTTGATTTAAGTCATGAGAAACAGATAAGGTCAACATCATCATTCCTTAGGTTCTGACCAGTCTGGGGTCTCAGCATGTAGTTATCATCCTCCACCTTCATTCCTGCAGAACCAATGATATGTATCAGATTATTATGTCTATCCCTTGAGGAGGAACTAGGACTCTATTTTATTTGTTGACTGCTTTTCTTTTGTTCCTGCATTCCTTCACTTCCTTTAAGATCATTAATTACTGGGATCCATTCAAAGACAAGCATTGTGGCCAGGCTTACATCACAAAGTGGCTTAAGCCAAAAAGTGGCTTCTCTTATGTCAAGAAAGCCATTCCTGGTTCCCTTTCTCCAGGGACTCCCTATCCTATCTGCTACACTAGGATTAGAATCTGGGAAATCTGCTTCTCAGCTCTGTGAGATACTGGACATTCTAGGGGCTACACTGCTTATCAAAGTCACCAGGCTAAGACTTAGGTGAAGTTTTAAAATTTACCTGTGGTTTTCTTGTCTTTGAAGCCAGCGTTAGTATCGGGTTTATTTGCCAGTTTGTCCTGAGTCTCTTACACCTTGTCATAAGTCATACATACCTAAGAGAAATAAAAGAATTAGCTAATACAGACAGGTTTTCAGAAAGAAAAAGTTAACACTGTATGATAATAGGCTATATTATAGAGGTGTTCGTATTCCCCTGAGCTTGAAGGGTCCTTGTGGCCAGTTGGTCTCACTTTCTCCTATGAAAGGATCCCTGCAACAGCATTACAGATCCTACGTGAACCTCTCCACTGGACAGCCCTTTCCAGTTAGACAAGTCTAATTAAGGGAAAGTCCTTTTAATTAAAAGCTCGTGGTTGGTATTCGGCAAGAACATTTTAGAAAAGCAGCCAAGAGTTAAGTATCAGAATAGCTATGGAAGAAAAGAATCATTGTTATCTTGAAAGGAATCAGGAACTTTGTTTTCAAAGTTACATAAGTGCTTTTTCATTTATTGTAAATAGTTTTTTTGTTGTTGTTGTTTTTTAAGATCACTGTTTAGCGCACATTGTGGCTTGTTTATGAACTGGTTCTATTCTTTCGTGAGATCTCAGGTCCTTCTGTGACTCTTTGAAAAGGGGAAGTAAATGACAGGAATCTCCTGTTTGTATTCTCTAGAGATTTTTTTAAGGGATGCTTGGTGCTAGCGTCAGGGAAATATCAGATTAGAGAATGTTTTTCTCTCACTGAAGAATCGAATACATTTCAGGTTATCTCTTAAGAGTTAAGTGTTAGTATTTGGCTTCTCTGATGTTTATACATTTTCAAATAAGGACTTACTAGAGGGTGTCGTTGTTGGAGCAGTACATATAGTAACTTATGGTCAGCACTTCTGTTCTCAGTGATTATAATTCTGTCAAAAGCAAATTTGGTGAGATAGAGCTTTACAGGCATGTCCTAGCCAGAAACTTGTGTTAATTATTGTTGTTGCTAGGCCTGTTTATTTTGTGCCTTTGAGGATATTATTGAGTGCAGTACTTTTTTCACAAGTCAGAACTAGCTTAATATTTTGTGAATGGGCTATTTCAGTTCAATGAACATTTTTTGTGTGTGTGTGACCACTGTTAGGCAAATGTCATGTTTATTATATGACCTCTCAAGCTTCCAAACTCTTCTGAGTTCTCTGCCCTTGAGTCAAGATTAGTGTTTATCAAGCTGAAGCTTATTATGCATTCAGTTTACTGAGTCAGGACCAGCGTCTTCCCTAACCCTCCTTTTTTTGTTTTATAAATAATATAGACTAGAACAGACTGTATTATAATGGATTGCATGTGAAAATATGTGTTTTTATTGGTTCATATTTGTATCATGCAGGTCATGTTATAAAATGTATTTCTGACAGTGTATTGTGATGAAAAGTTTGAGAACAGTGGTCTATGTCAGTGCTCCTCAGTTTGCAGCCTCTGGACACTGGTGCCATTTTGGACTGTTGGTTCCTGGTCTGTCATGAGATAGGTACAGAAACTTGGGATAGGCATTTAGAAATTTTCGTAGCAATTTGACATTGCCATGGTTTTTAAGCTTTTGATCAGCAGATTTGTCCCATTGAAAGATACAGACCAATTTGGGTGTTGTGAATGTGCATGGTTTCAAGTTGTGTACTGTTAAGAAGCGCTTATTCTAGGGTCATCTTCTAAATATTAGATTCACACCACAGTGGAGGGAACTAATTCTCTTAGGATAATATGCTTACCTTTTGGTAAAATAGGCAGAATGCATTTCTAATTTGCTACAGTTTCAGATTTTCTTTTCTGTAATGACAGAGGTATTAGAGAACATAATTTATAATGTTTTATATTGTTTCTTTGTTTACAAAAAAAACCTTGGGAAGCTTTGGATTTCTAACATAGCTTAAATTTTACAAATAAATTAATTAAATTATCAGTCAGAAATAAAAGCAATACCGTCTTTTTATAAATAAGTTTTAGTTTCTGTAAACAGAAATAATGTTTCTCAATAAATAAAAGAAACAGTTGAATATGTTTCAGTCCTTCCTCTATGATAGTGTAAATGTGGTTAATCACAAATAATGTAAGAACTTTAAAAAAATGAATAAATACTTGAATACTTACTGGTTTAAAATTTTTCTTTTTCATATTTAGATGTTATTATCATATAGAATACTTTGAACTAATTTAATAAGATTCAGTGATGAGGATGTTGGACAAGATTCTACTTCTGAACTGATAAATGAACTTTATGGCTCATCTTAAAGTTATTAAACAGGGATAAACCTGGCTTATCTGTGGCTAAAATAGTCACATTTGATCATTAACTTTTGAATTCCTAGACTCTGAGTACCACTAGATTTTTTTTAAAAACTCAAACCCACCCTCAAATTATTTTTAAGTGTTAAATGAATGGAAAAACCTAAGTTTAGACTATAAAGAATGAGAAGTTTTCATTTCTGTGCTTTTCACAAGACAGCAGACTGACTTTGCTTTCCTAATAAGGCTGTGCTAAATGTTGGAATGCCTGTCCCCTTGAATTTTATTGAAATACCTAAAAATACCCACTTTACCAAAAAAGTTTGCAACTTAATGTGTTTAGCCTAGACAAGAATAGAAAGATGTATCTGAAAGAAATTAGAGGCAAAATTGTGCCTCCAGTATTAGCGTAGGACAGAGAGCATGTAAGAGTGAACCTCAAACAGAATTATCTTATACTTTGGATGTTTCAAGAACAAATAAGATATTCCGCTGTTTTCCATTTGTATTGTTTGTCTTGGTATATTTAAGATTTGGGGCAATTTTTAGTCCATCTCTTCCCCTTTATAGTAAGTAGGCTCATACAGTTTATACGTATGTATGGGCTAATTTATTGTTCGACGCTGTATTTAGATTTACTCTTCTTTAATTTGATTTAACTTTCTTACAAAATGAAGTACTGTGTTTAGGAATACATTTCTGTCCCAATTAGAGGAGTGAAAGACAAGGTCCTGATAGTGGCATGAAGTAGCTTATATGCTCTGGCTCCCAGTTAGCTCTCCGGCTTCATCTCTCATTGTCCTCCCAGCTTTCAGTCCCATTCTAGCCCCACTGGAACATTCTTGCCTCCAAGACTTCACACTTGCTATTTGGTCTGCCTGGAATGTTCTACTTCAAGTCTCTGCTCAGCTCTCATCTTTTAGAGGCTTTCTCTGACTCCTTTATATAAAATAATGTATCCTCTGCCCCTGTTTGCTTTATTATACTCCACTGCACTCATTACCATGTGACATACTTTGCTTGTTTGTTTTTAGTCCGCCTCTTCCAAATAGAATGTAAGCACCTTCAAGATAGGGATTCTTGTCTGTATTATTCATTACTGTTGCCCCACCTCCTGTGGCAGAGTCTGCTATGTTAGGGGCTCAACAAATATTTGTGTAATTAATTAGTAAATTAATGGAATAAATTAATTTAAGGAAAAGCTATAGCACAGGTGTTGCCCTCAAACTTGAAGTGACATATAATACATATACTAGGTATAATACATATTGGTCAGGAATGAGAAGGCGCTTGGTTAAAATAATTTAAGGTAATTGAGAAGCCCATACTAATTATAACACACCTGGAGGGTTAACAGAAGTTAGATTCTGTTAAAAAAGGGTGTGTGTGTTTGTTTGCTTGTTTATAAAAGTATAAGCTGATTCACAAGTAACTGAACACTATAAAAATGTATTATTCCGTGACTAGGTGTATATGAATATATGTAGCTAAACCAAATTTTAAAGGATACATCATGGTTATTTCTGTAATCTCACATGCTCAGTGTCCACCTCTGTGTCACAGGGCATACATCAGACCAGCAGTCTTATTCTCTGGATTATTGGCAGCATATAACCATTGATAGTTGTAATGGGGATTATGATGCCAGTTCCTTTATTTTTTCAAGATCACCAGTGAGGAGATACAAACACAAGGTTCTTGACATGTACCCAGAAGAAGATCACATAATGTGGTATCTTGGGACCTGCATGGCCACTGACTTCAGAAGCTGATTGCTGCTTTGATCAAAACACCCACTTTAGCACCATAGGTGCCCTGTCCTGCTGAAAAATAAAGTTATTAGGGAATTCCTGTTATTATGGGAAAAATGTTTCTCTTCTCTGGAAAAATAAGGAAGAATGAACTGAAGGCACTTACTTCTTTGTTTTTGTATGTTTATAAAACTTTTAACTGAGAATTTTCTGAAGAACTTAAACTCTTATTTATGGGGTAGTTCAAGCTGTAAAATATGTACTTTCTGTAGATCGAGAATCAAATAGGTAGATAGATACCTGCTTAGATCTCTGTATATCTATGTGTTAACCACAAACATATGCATATATGTATGCATTACTGTGAGTAACTCCTGATTTTACATAAGTTAAACCAAAAATGACATTCTATAAATAACATGATTAAAAAAGAGTAGTTATTAGTTAATAGAAAGTTAATAGTTATTCATTGTTTGAAAGCGTTTCTCACTGAAGTTTTTGCCACAGTTATTTCTGTGACTTTCACTTTGATATTACTCCAAGAAGGCAGAGTGTTAGAGTTGCATTTAAAGCATCTTGGGTTCAAGTCTTGGTGCTGCCATTTTCCAATTCTAAGTTGTGGTCAAATTATTTAACCTATTTGAGCATCTGCTTCCTGTAGTTAAAATGCAAAAAATACTCCTTTCCCAGGAAGAATAAATGAGATAATTTATGTAATGGGTCAAGCAAAATTATTGGCATTTGGTATGTACTCAATAAGTGATATCTTCTCATTAATTTCTATTTTGTTGTTGTTTTCCCTTGAAACTTACCCTGGCAGATAATTTGATTATAACAGTATATAATCAGAAATGGAGAATAATAAATTTAGCCTAATGCTCCCTTCTCTCCCCACACCCTCCTTTTTTTCCCTCCTTGAAATTAGTGTAACCATGTGGGCCAGGGAAGCTCAGCATAAGTCCTTCCTTCTTCCCTCCCTCTCCCGCTCGTTCCTGCTCTCTCCTGCTTGATTTCCGACTGGTCGACTGGTCGCTGAAAATTTCTTCTCAAGCCCCATCAGAACTCCTGTAACTACCTGAAGAAGATCTTTACAACAGAAGCCCTTTCCCCTTTACCTAGGGAAGTAATTATCTACCAGTAACTGCCTGTTCTGGATTTATCAGAGCCACACCCAATTTCAGGACGACCTCAAGCAGAGGGAGTCCCAGGTACTCAGATGGACTAGAACAATTCCCTTGCTTCTTTTTACCTTCTTTCTCTGGCTCTTCAAAGTCTGTCCAGCTTTGGGTTATTTCTTCCTCTCTAGAGAAAAAAAATAGACTTTATTTAGTTCCCATGGTAAGACAGAAAATCAAAGAGAGGGAAAGAAAATGAGACTATGTATGAATGCATGTGTGTGTGGTGGAGTATAATCTTTTATAAGTTAAAAGGTTAGTTATGCTGAGATAGAATTATTTTGTACTTTTGTTTATAGATAATATAACCTTTACATGTTCTCAAATCATTTAGAAAAAACCACTGATGCATTGCTTTAAGTGATTTAAATATTTAGGGTTTGAGTTTTTAGGAAAGTCGACTGACTGAAAGTAAAATTAAATATGGGAAAATTGTTTAAAGAGACATCCCTCTGCACACTCGAGTGCTCCTTTTTGCCTTCTGGAGTTGCTTTGTTATTGCAAATTGACAACTTTGCAATTAAAGTGATTAATGATGTATCCCAGTGTTTATGGGTCCTGAGGTCAGTGAGCCCAAAGATGGCTGTGCTGTGGGAAACTTAGATGGAGCTCATCTCACGGAAGATGAACTAAAAATCCTCCTCTTTTCTGTGTGATTGTTTATGAGTTTAACTATATTAGATATGGTTGAAGGCAGTCACCAAGACATAATGAGTAATGTGAGTAACTTTTATCAGTCCAGTTTTGTTGCATAATTCCTCATTCTTAAACACTAATGTGAACATTCATTGGCTACTTAATTAATTAAAAACATGTTTTTATAAAACAGTATTGAGAAAAATTCATTGAGTGTTCATATGATGCAGTTTTTTATGATTCCCTTGAATCTGATCCTTAATAACGCTGTTGCGTATTTATGGCTTTGTTTTTCCTGCACGTTATTCTAACCAGGGTATCACAATTCTAGTTTCTAATACAATCCCTTATAACTTAGATTATAAATATAATCCTTTCAGCTGTACAGCCGGAAGTTCTGATACTGGTTGTAATGCATCACAGATTTTTATTTTGGATACTGCTCTTATAAAAATCGATCAACTTTCAAAATAGATTGTTGTAGCCACATTGATGATTTTGTTCTCTGAATTTCATGAGCCGAGGACAGTGCTGGGCCCAAGGCACTAGTCTCTCACCAGTCATGCTTTCTCCTGTACAGTGGCTGCACACTCAGGGAAGGGAGAACAGTAAGCAGATTGTTGAGTCCCATGGCACCGAGCCATTGCCAGGATCTCTGCTGGCTTGAAACACGTACTTCACAAAAGTGATTTGTGATGATCACTGTGGTTGAAAGGCAGATAGATATATTATCCCATTGCATATTTCCCAGGATTTGAAGAGAAAAATGTCAGAATGATTTTTAATAACTATACATCACTTTAAAAACTGTTTAAGTCTTTACAAAATTATTTGCTTTTATGTAATCTGTGACATTTCTAAAGTAAAGGAGCAGAGGCTCAATATAATATTGTTCTAAAAAAAGAAAGGCAACCATAAAAATTTTAACTTTGAAAACTATTTTTCTTTATTCATTTTTCCTTATTCGTTTCCTTTTCTCCTCCAGGAATATAGGAAATGTATATTTCACTTTGGTGAAGGAAATGAGATTTTCCCCCTAAAACATTAAGTTAGGCTCAGAGTCTTTGGGTATCTTACTTAACAAAGTTCAGGAAAGCACTAGTTTGATAAGAAAGATATTCTGTGTAACAAAAGGTTCTGAGGATTTTATGGATTGTAATGTTTCTTGCCCTTAATTTTAGCCACCTGGAGGAGACTTAAGTAAGTTTTTCAGACTGGCAGAGATTTACTGTCTTTACTGTTTCTTCAAAACATTTCCTAGAGGGTTTTTCCCCTTCCTAACTCCAATCCTATGAAAGGTTTCCTAAGAAAATGAAGATTCTAAAAATGAATTCCAAAAATGAATATTCTACACTTCAAATGGATGTGGACCACAGTATTTTCTTTTTTAGACATTTGAAGGCTTTGAGTAGTCCTGTGGCTAAAATGCTTATGTAACTTTAACTTCAAGTTTTCTAGATATCTTTGATAACAGAACCTTTGTTTTTTTTTTGGTTTTGTGTTTTGGGAAGTAGTTTTCTCCAAAGCATGCTTTGAGAAATAGTCTTAATTTTTTAAAAGTGGCACATGTACAGTGCATAAAATATGGAAAACACACAAAAGGGAAAAAATAAATATTCATAGAGAGCCTCTGCTAAAATGTTGATGTGTTTCCATCCACTTTTTTCCATGCATTGATCATGCTGCATATGCTATTTTATATTTTCCTTTTTTCACTTAACATTATACAATCAGAAGCATGTTATCATATAGTCAGAATTTTTTCTAAAAATGGTTTTAATCATTGCAAAGTGTTTCATCATGTGGTTATATTACAGTTAACCATTTTCTCATTTGTATATTTAATCACTTGTTTCCTATTTTTCACTATTACGAGTTTTACTATAGGGAATGAATATCTTTATACATAAAGTCCTTTCCTTATTTCAGATTATTTCTATGATAGATTCCTAGATGTTGATTTAATAAGTCAAAGGGCATGAGCTTTCTTCAAGGCTTTTTACAAATAAATGCCAAATTATTTTCCGAAAGAATGGTAATAATACATAGTTCTTCAAGCAACATATCGAGTATTCTTACAAGCATTATGTATTAACATTTTTTAAAACTACACATTTGAAAATGAAAGATGATGTATCTTTTATTTTGTTGTCCTGTGATAATTAGTTAAGTTTGATTTTAAAAAAATTAGTGTTAACTGCTATTCATTAGTTTTCAGATTTCATTTGTCATGTATTTTATATCTCCCAAACCATGGTGGTATCATAAGAATGTGTAATCACACTTAAGTATAAATCTTATGTACCCTACTGATCTTTTAAAATGTAACAAATGTATGTTATAGATTTTATTTACATATTCTGCATGTTAAACATGTTTTTCCAAATATTTTTAATGTGGACAGGTTGACTTCCTGTTTATCCCCCAAAACAAAATAACACATTAAAATGAAGGCTATTTTTAACAAAAGAGTTCAACAATTACATGGCTTAAACTGTGAGCGCCTATAAATATTGAGGTCAGATGTGTACCTGATTGATATGTCATAGAGTAACTCTAAGGGATCTTCTGTGTTTTAATGATTCTGTGACTCATTTGGTAGTTATTTAAATGTTTAAACCAACAGAACTAATTTTTTTTGCATCTAGTGTCAACTCTTTCATTTGACATTTAATTATGAGCCAGTCTTTTATTTTCCTCTGCAAAATGAAGCTTGTGTTTTCACTGTGTAACGGACTCAATCCTGGGACTTTGAGGGCATTGTTGCCTGTCTTGTCTTTGACTGCATTTCTTAGTTCAGGTCATTGCACTTGTGAGCTTTATCAGAAGGCAAGCAGGGCAAACATTCATAATTCAGTTTTACATTTTTTGGTGAATTCAGAATTTGAAGATGTATTTTTGTATAACTTTCAATCCATAAAATATGTTAAGACTGATTGTTATTCTGTGCACTCTCAACACACTAAGAGGTCAGACTCCAAAGTTAATGAAAACTAACCATTCTGGGACTTTTGTTGTTGTTGTTGCTAACACTGTTTAAATAAGAACTAACACCTAGAAAAAACGAAGGAGTTTGTCTTCATAGACACAGAATATATGCGTTTTATTCTGTTTGAAAACCTAGTGACCATTTAAACATCATCTTTTTTATTAATCGTTTTTGTATTGCTAAAAGAGCCCCACGCACCTGGAAGTGTCCAGATAAAAAAGGATATTGTCCTCTCAATTATGGCAAATTTTCAACAATGTCCTGTGTGGTTTTAATAAGTAGATCCTTTGTGATTACATCTTACTGTGAAATTTCAGTGAAAGGAGGATTCCACTTTTCTGTACTTAAACTTGTTTCATTTGTTTGTTATAATAACTCTATAAGCTATAAGAGAGATTGTTTGAGAGTGCACATGGAAAGTTGTGCAACTGCACAGTATTATTCTGCACTGCAGTAACTGAATGTTAGCATCTATTGTGGCCTCTCATTAGGTTAGCCAGTTATTCAGTCAGTGCTTGCCCTGGCTAACCAAATTAGTTGTTACTGGAAAATTCAGTTGCTGCTAAAAAATGTTGATCAGAGTTCACTACTAGGTTATGATTATAGAGACCAAATATCCTGTGTTTGCATCTCTGTAAGTAAAAAGCATCTCATGGTTGCAGCTTAAAATGATCACATTATTTACCTGCTGTTGTTACATTTTTTGAATTCTGCACTTGCTGTCTAATTCTCAGGCTCGTGTGGTGTAAGAGTCAGGCTGCTTCCTGCATTGTTAAACATAGCATATACTCTAATACTGGGGAAATAGCCTTTAAAGCATTCAGAGTTTTCTGATCATTTGGTTACTATCCTTGACTACAGCCAGTGTATTGTAATAAGTAAGAACTGTTGGCTTTAGCCCCAGTCTGGTAAGTAATTTACTTTAACTGAAGTTCCTCATATGAAAAGTGGGAAAAATGATAGTTGCTACTTTGGTTAGTTGTCATGATTATAAGAGATAATTGCTCTGAATCAGTTATTGTTACTATCAGTCCATGCTAAATAAAGGGACAGTAATATACAAAAAAGCATATATTAAAAATAATAAATTTGAGTGTACATGTGCATGACTGGGACCTTATGCTGTACACTGGAAATTTATTGTAACTGACTATACTTCAATTAAAATATAGTAATAAATTTGAATTTGGGAATAGTTCTGTGCATGTTTTTTTATCCTTCTTTCCTTGTTCTCTCCCTCCCACACTCAATACTGATGACCTGTTCCAGGCCAGACACAGGGCTGATATAGAGACACAAATGGGGCATGGTCATTGCTATCACTGAAAGTTTAGCCTAGTGGAAGAGCTTACAGTTTGGTTTTAGTAGAACAGATACATTAATTTACACTTAAGAATATAAATACAAAATAAATGCTCATTTTGTGACCCAGCTCACCCAGAATTGATTCAGTATTTTCACAGAGACCCAATGCCCTGTGGGCATCTTCATAGGGGATTGAAAAAGCAGAAAAGGCAGATACCATTGGAGATAGAGATGCAGATGATTTGTTTCAAGAACCACTCAAGGGTCAGAAAGTCATGTTTATTTTTCTTTACCCTGTTTGATAGGGAATAGCCTTAATTTAAAGATTAAACACTGGTACATTAGCACACAAGATTGGTGTTTGTCTTTCCTTATTTGAGTGTGTAGAGAACTAATGAATGCCTAGTGTGTGAGGTATTGGGTCTTGCAGCATTTAGTTGCATGAACCAGTTAGTAAACTGTGAATGGTCAAAACCATGAATTACAAAACCATAAATTCTGATGATCTGGTATATTAAGGTATATAGTAATAAAATTCCATTAATAAGAAGTTTGTAACAATTTATGTTTTTTTTTTTTTTTCCTTTCTTTCTTTCTTCTCCTCTCAGAGCATCTGCTATACCCAAGCCAGAGCCGGTTCCTGTTCAAAAGGTGTGTTTCTAGTCTAGCATCACTGAGGTACCATTTGATTGTCCCTCTTGAACCACTGTGGCTTCCATCCCTATCTCAGGCCATACTGACAGTTTATAGTTTCAGTACAGTTTTCCTCACAGTTTTCCTTTAAAGACAACTGGGAAAGTGGAAATCAATCCATACAGAATTATCATCTGTAATTATGCCTAAATTATTTAAATATATTTCCTAGGTTGTATATTATCAGTAACTTATATCCGAATTTCTTACATTCACTTTTGATTTGCCTGGCTTTATTTACATATTCTAAAGAGAATAAATAAGTGGTTACCAAAAATGAATATTACAATAAGCCTTTAATAACATTTTATTAATAGTGTTAATAAATTTTTAAATTACATTTGCAGAGTATTCTTGGATTAGGTTATTGGCAGGTACCCTTTTTTCCCTCAAATATAACCTCAAATTGTTCCAAGCCATTTTTCATATACATCTGGTTTATGCTTTTTGGGGTTTTCCCCTTAATTTTACTTGTGCCTTTCCATTGAATTACTTATATTGATACATTGAGGCATTAAGCTACTTTATCCTCTCAATTACCTTATTATTTCTGCAAGATTAATTTAGATTATCTTTTTTTCCCCCTCAGATTAACTGTAATAGAGCCACCATTGTATACTTTTTAAAGAATTTGATTGGTTTTCTTTTGGGATGGTAGAAACTGATTTTTGAATATCATGGAAGCTTCAGTTGTATTTTTAAACTTTACACTTGCTTTGGGATAGGGGTTTGCAAATGCAAATTCTGTTAATTTTAGGAGGACTTGATTTTTCTTACTAGTTATTTTTTGTTTGGCTGATAGCAGTGAAGAAACATCTGAGATCTTTGGTGTTTCCTTCATGTAACTATTACTAAATATTTATTTTGGAAAGGGAAGAATTTTATTCCATTTTTAGTGATATTTCAGAACAAGAGAGAGAAATGAGATTACAGGAAAAGAAAAGGATTGATTTTGTTTTTTTCATTTGTTTGCTTTTTTTGTTGAGTTTTTTTTAAGAAGAAATTTCTTGATTCAAAATAACTAATTAGAATGTGCAGATTTCTGAGTTAGATGAAAATGAACATTCCTTTTTTTTAAATTCAAGAGTTAGAAATATGCTGCTACTTCTGCATGAATCAAATAATTATACTCTGGAGAGTAATTAAGCATGTTTGAAAGATGGAATTATAATTGAGACTCTGGATATTTTAAAATAAACATTTTGGTTAGTGATGTTTTGTTTATTGTAGGGTATTTAAAAAATTTTCCTTTGGAATATGTCTGAATTGGGACTTATGTTGGCCTTTTGGCTTTTTGATAACTTTCCTGCTCTATTTCCTAAATATTTTGAACTCCTTTCATTTTTATATAAAAAATATATATATGCACTCAATATGTGCATCTGTGTTATGCTTGTTGGGACCAGTTAGCATGCATGCTATGTTATATGAACTCATTGTTTTTATCTGGAAACATGTGAAGTTTGGCCTGCTAACATTGTGTTTGTGTTTTAAAAAATGAGCTGTGTGTTCTTTTCAGTGGATCTATTTTGCATGTATTTGGCGTGTTTTTGTGTATGTTTATTTTTATTTTACATAGGGAGAACCCAAAGAAGTAGTTAAACCTGTGCCCATTACATCTCCTGCTGTGTCCAAAGTCACTTCCACAACCAACATGGCCTACAATAAGGCACCACGGCCCTTTGGTTCTGTGTCTTCACCAAAAGTCACATCCATCCCATCACCATCGTCCGCCTTCACCCCAGCCCATGTGACCACTTCATCACATGCTTCCCCTTCACCTGTGGCCGCTGTCACTCCTCCCCCATTTGCTGCACCTGGACTGCATGCTAATGCCAACCTTAGTGCTGACCAGCGTTCGTCTGCACTGAGCGCTGGTAAACCTGCAGTTAATGTCCCACGGCAGCCCACAGTCACCAGCGTGTGTTCCGAGACTGCTCAGGAGCTAGCAGAGGGACAGAGAAGAGGATCCCAGGGTGACAGTACACAGCAAAATGGGTAGGTGGCCAAGGGTGCTTTCTGCTTTTGTCAAAACTCTTCTTTCAGGCAATTTCCAGGCAACATTCCCCCCAAATCAGCTGTTCTTTGAAGGAAGGGAGATGAAGTTTTGTTTGCTTCATTAGCATGTAGCTTTATGTTATATACGTATAGCAGTTTCTGCAAGGCAATTATAGGTTAATCCAAACCTAATTATGCATTTTGACATGTTATGAACCCTGTCACCTACTCTGTAACTCGTTTTCTCCAACTCTTGGCACAGCGAGGAGCAGCTGGCACTTATAATGCAGAGCAATTCTTGGATCTTTCTTCCTCAATTTTTCCATCCTTTTATTAGCCACCAAAGGTTTAAACAGAATGGTTGCAGTTACTGTCCGCTTATGTATCTCATGCTAAAGAGAGAGAAAATGAGAAGTTTGTAGGAAGCTTTTTTTCTAGGGAGTAGTCTTAAGACAGAAAACAAATTAGCTTTGACTCATGTCTGTGTGTGATGCACTAGTCTAGGTCAGATAGCTAAACAGTATTCTTTTCAGATAAACTTATGCTAGAATTTAGTCTTTATAAGCAAGCAGTAATGAGAGACAGTAACATTAAGGGATGCTTAAAAAGCAGAAGCAAATTGGAGAGTATTTTCATTGTAAAGATTTTTCTAAAATAAATAGGTTTAAAGCAATGGATACTAAATATATAAGGTTAGCAGAACTTTTTGAAAATCTATCCCTTATAGTTTTCCCCTTTTGGTGGTATAGGTTTTAAAAAAAATGGTTGAAGTCTGCTTTCAATAGCCTCCATTTATAGATGGTCATTTTATTCTTTTTGGAATTCAGTGACCATACTTTAAGCCAAAATCATTTTGGTAAAATCATTTTGATCAGATTTATTGTGACAAAAGTGTCTTTTTAAAAGGAAAACAAAAGGAAATAATCTACATGCGTGCTTGTTTTTACCAATGCTGGTTCCCAGGAAAATATAATTAAAATAATTGTGTGGAGAGGTTCTTTCTGAGCTAATCCCTTCTGAATGTTAATTCATGTAATGAAGGGGCTGTGCTTTCATAGTGCTGCTGTCATGGCAACCTGAGGGCTTTGGAAAAGAAGGTGGCAGGGGTCCAGGCGGCTGCTGAGAACAAGGAGCAGGTCTGGAAGGACAGATACTGGATCCTACATGTGGTTTTGTGGTTGTGGGTGGCTTTTTAAAGTTGTACTCTATATATTGAGGAAAACTAGTGTCCTTCAAAGAATGTTATTTCTCCTTTCATGGGAAGAAGAGAAATAGTATGTAGTGTTGAGGTGTGTGTGGCTCTGTTTTTTATTTTTTTAGTATGTCTATTTGAAGACAGTAGATTTTAGAATAATCAAAGTAGGTATCCTGAAAAGCCAGATGCTACCTGTCAAAGGCTAGCCTCCTGGAAAACTAAAAGCAGAAGTTTACCATGTTTGTGAAGTTCCAGGTCCAGTAGGAGAAAGTCCTTTGAAGGACATGTTGGCGTTAAAAATCTTTTCTCCTTGCTAACACTTCTTGAAATTTTATAACAAGGACTTCTTCATGGAAAATTATAGAGATAAAGGCAAATTGAGGTTACAGAAAACTCTACATGGAAAATAGGTGAAAATACCAAGCTTAAATTTTGTGTTTTATGAATACAGCTTTGGTGATTAAACTTGATTTAAAGATTATTATTTTCAGGCTGAAGCTGTAGACAGCGGTGTAGTTACAGGGCCTTTACAGTGGCTTCTTAATCAGTCGACATGTGATCATTGAGCACATGCCTGGTGCCCAGCACTGTTCAAGATTCTGGAGAAGAGAGATTATTACATGGTTTGCATCATTAACAAGCAAGTAACTACTTTGTATTTGCAAACCGATTGCATTTGAGAACAGCTTAATTTCAAACGTTGTCCAGATATGAGCACAGTGAAAACTTTTACTGTGAAAACAAAATGTGCTGTCTAAGACAGATTTGCAATGCTCTTTCCACATTTAGATCAGAGAGATCCAAAATAAGAATTTACTATTTTACTAGTCAGTGATGTGCCATTTTGATGAGCAGGTGTTTTGTGATATTGATGAATGTATTTCCTCCATCAGGTGTCAAATTGTTTCCCTGAAATCACTGTCAGACTTTTTACTAATTCTGTGATTATTAAATTTCCTGTATTTTTTATAGTGTTACAAAAGATCTGCAACAGAATTCTTTCACAGTTGAGAACTTGTTACTTTTCATTAATTACTTTTCATTTTAAAAATATTATATGGCAGTAACCAAAAATTAGGCGTTTAGAGGATGTAAAAAGTTAAATGCGTAAGTTATCTGTTTCTTCAAAGCAGAAAGACTTTTAGTCTTTAAGTGATTTAAAGTAACTAGCTAGTTTGCCAGTTTGATAGGCATCCCACTTAAATTTATATAGGATTAATAAACATAAGACAAACAAGTACTTATTAATTATACATCAATCTGAGAAATAGTTATCCATCCTAATAGTATGGAATCTAATAATTATGTTGATATTTTAAAACTATCTCTTAATAATACTATGTTAGCAATCTTGTTCCTTCTTATAAATCATAATGAACAAGAGACAAGGGACTTTTAAGAAATTTTTAGTTTTTCTTCAACATATACCAATTACTAGTCTTAGTTTACTGTTTTCTTTACTACCTTACTCAGAGCAGAATGGAACTTTACATTCCAAACTGGAAGGGAAACTATTTTGCATCAGGTAGTATAAGTGATTTCCCTTTTCCCTTTTCATGTGCCCTTGCATTATAATGTGCCACTGCTTTCAAGAGGTAAGTCTTTCAGGTATCCTTCATTAATTTTAATTTCATTGGACTGCAGTTTCTTCTAACAGTTCCTATGTGGTATTTTGAAGAATCTGGCCTTGGAATATGCAAAATATGGTATGGTAGTAATGTTTTTACATGCTTTTCTCTTTGCAGAAAACAAAAGTGACAAAGTTAGTATCCACATTACTGGAGAGGAAATATGGTGATTTATATAATGAATAAACAGCATGAATGCCTGATTTTTGCAAAATTAAGTTAAATTTTGCAAAACAGCTATAATTTAGAATAACCACATTTAGTTTTTTCAATAAGTTTGGTTTGCATTGCTATGTTGTAGTGAATTGCTTTATGGTAATTAATAGTAATGTTTAACTTTTGTCATAAAATATATGTGGGGTTTGCTGTGTAATGGTTTAAAAGAGGTAATGTTTGGGATAATTTGTATCATTCAAGACTGTTAGAAAACAAAGGTAGAAGAGAAAGCATAAATATACGTACCACTAGTGAACAGTCTATATAAAACTGAATTGATTTCCGAATTTATATTAAAACTCATTGTTTCTCAGGTAAAGTCTCAGAGAACTTTTTTGATTTTTTTGACAATGTTGTTGAAAGGTTTAGAACTTTAATATATAGTCGTGTGTCATTGGAAGATAGAAAGTCTATACACCTTTGAAATTAGTTAAGAGATAATTACTAGCTTGTTAAATGTCACAGGTAGTTGGGAGAGACATTGGAAATCACTGTGGTATAACTTTTAAACCTTGCTTTTGTGTCTATTGGTATTGACAGTAAACTGGTGATTACTTGCTTTAAAAATAGATTAAAATCATATTAGGTAAGAACTTTAATTTTGTGTTACATTACTATAGATAGAATTGGAAATGTGGAATATCTATCTTAGACACACTGAAGGGAATTAACTATTGAATTATTAGAGCAACTTTATCCCAGTGTGGCTGTGGTCTCAGTAATTGAGTAGTTTCATGTTCTAGACACATAGGAATATTGCACACCAATGCACTAGAGGAACATTCCCCAAACCCTGATTTATTGTTTTCTATTTAAAGTTAGTCTTACACACAGGGACTTCTGCTAGTTACTAGGTTCCAGTGTTAACAATTTATTAACAGTTTGACTTGTAAGGGGGAAAAATTGGGTCTTGGAAAAATAAATTTAAGCATTTAGGTTAAATACATATACATTTTTTAATTCTTTAAAGATTCAGTTACTTTATTATTATTATGCATTGTGCTAGATGTTTTTAAATGCACTATGTGATTGAATTCTCATTTAAACTTTGAACCTTGAGAGGTTACTTAAATTTCTCAAGTCATGTAGCTTGCGATTGAGCTAAGATTCAAGGCTAGGTTTTTTGAAGCCAGATTTTGGTGTGTCTTGCTCTGCGTCGCTTGTTTGTGACCTAGGCTTATTTCTGTTACTTTGAATAAGTATTTGTTTTTAATGGTTATAGACTAAATTGAGTGAATTGAGGCTACATGAGTGAATAATGTGCATAAACTATAGTTGGGTTTGATAGTGTTTCTTTTATATTGTGCAGTTGGAGGATCTGTTCTAACAACAAACCTGTATTGGTGTATTTTTCAGAGGGCCTGAAAACATGTGCCCTTACAAGAGGTCTGAAAGATGCAGCAATTGTCATTCATTTCACTGTTGAGGAAAAAGAGGCTTCTGGGGATTGCACCTGTCTGGGCACAGGGGAAGTGGGCAGCATAGCCAGGGTGCAAAACCATGTCATCTGACTGTCCTGATGACACATATGCCACTGTGGTGTATGATGGGATGTTCCACTTGGGCACATTTTCTAAAAGTCATGAAAGTATCTGTTCAACATATTAAAATTGGCATCTTTAGGCTTTAGCCAATCAACCCTCTGCTGGCTACCACCCACCACACTGTAGAATATTTCCTCCTCAGCTTCTTGTTGACATTAAACTTTTCCCCTAAACTTTAAAATGTCTGAATATATATTTAAAATTGTATTCTGGTCAGAAGAGGTTATTTTGAAAAACTATTTCTCTACTATTTAAAATAACAAGGCAGAGGAGAAAATGCTTTGCATTATGGCTTAGAGAAGAATAAATACCCATAAATTACTGAGATTAACTTAATCCTGCGTCTCACCCCAACTCAGCAAAACTCAGCCCTCTATTGAGTTTTGAAACTAACTTTGACATGTGGAAATATGGCTTCTTAGTATTCAGACTGGTAGACAGTTTTTCTCACTATGTTTATAATCAGTTATTACTGTGACTAAAGTTTATTGCAGTAAGATTGATTCAGCATTGTGTTGAGAAACTGTATAGAGCTTATACTTGAGTCTTCTATCCATAATGGAATGTGAGTATATTTGTTTTTAACAATTCTACACTTAATAGGCTTTGAGAATGAATTCTGTTTTCACTCTTTAGATGTTATTAACCTAGTTCTTTTACCATATCATATCAGCTATGCCTTTCTGGGCAATGATTAGATTGCTGATCATACAGAACTGCGGAATTCCTACAAATCAGTTCTGAACGTCCTGAAATCTGCCTTGTTAAGAGGGCAGTAGTAATGATGAATAGGGAAGAGTCTGAAAATTGAGTAACAGCCCATTATTTGTGACCTGCCACTTCATGTATTTTTCATCATAATCACTACATTTTAAAAAATAAGAGAAGATTTTCAAATAGCATATCATTCCTTTATAATATATGATTCAGGATAATTTATGTGAGAGGATTACACTTGCTGTTAATGTATACTGCTTATATTATGTGAGACTAAAAGATTTTCTCTTAGTCTGTTCTGACTTTAAAAGTGATTCTAAAATGATCTGTTTTTACATCTTATGTCTACTTTATATTTTAATCTCTGCCTTTTGTTAGGAACACAATAGGAATTTAGATTCACTCTAAAACGAATTTTATAAAAGTCTAGAAAAATTTTAAATAGTGGATCTTTATTTCTTGGTATTAGTAACTTGAGACTTGAACTAGCATTCATATATAAAATATTTTTCGTTGATTTTGGAAGCCAAAAAAAAAAAAAAAACCCCAGAGAACTGTTGTCCAAATAATAACAGTGTAACAGAATTTTGACTAACACTTGTTCATTTTTGTTTGTCTGTGTTTACGTGATTATTTTGAAGCATGATGTTTGGTGTAGCATCTTCATGTAAATTCATTGTTTTGAATTTTGTTATTTCATTTTTCTTTTTCTTCTCCTTTTTTTATTTTTTTGGTCTCATCTTTGTTTTCCATCATCCTGGGGACATCAATGTCTTCTCTACTCTATCACGTCTTTTTGTGTGTGTATTATTCCTCCTTCAGTAACCCTGGCACCGTGTAAGTATCTAATCAATGATTTCTTTTCTAATTTTCATCATTGTCTCTGTAACCTTCCATCTGGCTTTCAACTTAACACCATCAGAAAATTTTGTTAGTATCTTCTCATTGCATAAAATGTTCAAGTATGTTAAGCAGCCTAGGAAACTTGTTTTTCACACCAGAGAACTTCATATGAATTAGTGTGTGTATTTTAGAAAACCCACACTTATGCAGTGGAAAATCTTAGTAAGCTAAACCTTCAGGAAGATAGATCAGCACTATGGACAGTATATACGGGAGTTAAAGATGTAGTTGGGGCCTCCCTTGTTAAGTATTTTTTTTAATTTGAATAAACTTGCTAATTTTGAATGTCTGTATTTTGAAATAAATTATTTGCTCTTGATAGTTAAATTTATATTCTATCCCAAATACATTTAAAAAATAAAATTGTTGAGATTATTCTTTTCTTTAATCATAGTCATCAGAGTTTGGAGTTTCAAAACCAGTAGATGTTTAGAAACTTTCTATCGCTTGACACAATCTGAAACTGTGGTGAATGTCACAAAGAGTCTAAGATGTACTATACTTTTTGCAGGTGTGTCATGGCTAAAAAGTATTTTTTAGTGGTGTCATTTTATTAATCTTAGTCTTAGCTTGACATAAAACTTTTCATTTTGTATTTTTATAGTTCAAACCTTTTGTAGAGAATAAAGTAGTCTTATACCTTAAATTGGCACCTTTTAAGAGTAAGCAATACTTACTATTTAAAATTATAATAAATTTAGTAGCTTAACGTTTTTCAAGTAATTGCATAAGATAAACTGTTGTCTGTTTAGGAATGGCCAAAGACAGTGTATTTATGAAATAATCTATATTTATTATTTTATAATTTTTAAAAATTATGTCTACTTTAAGAAGATTAGGAGGTTTTGTTTAATATTAGTTAAACGTGTTTTTGGTATTTTACTTCTAGAATATTAAAATTTTATCATAAATCATAGTAATTTTAATTACCATTATAATATGCTATTAAATATACCACTAAATGGTATTAAAACACTATTATTAGTATTGTATGTAAATACTATTGATCTGTTCTATATATATATAGATGACCTATAGTCTTAGAACATGCATTGCAAATAATTTTTCTAGTAATCGTTAAGGAACACATTACGTGATCATTACTTTGTGTTAGCTACTGTGGAAAGCACTTTACATACTTTAACCTGTCTTATTTATTCCTCAAAACGACCTTTTAAGGTAGATGGAATCCCCATTTCTCAAATGGGAAAAATTGGGGCTTGGAGAAATTAAATGACTTGCACAGAACACACACTGAGTGAAGGATGTATGTTTAGAACTATTATCTGACTCCAAAGCCAGTCTTAATGTTAATTCTATCATGTTCTTCACTGGACAAAAACTCTTCTAGTGTATTGAGACAGTTTTGATACTGTCCCTCTTAAAATGACAGCAGTCACGTGGCATCCTGAAAGCACTATGATTTTCTAGCAGAGTCTTGTGCCAGTTGTCTGCTAGTCCAGATTCAGGTTCCTTTTTGTCTTTTGAAACTAAACTCATAGCCTCTAAAAGTTTGCATTATACTATTTGTGGGGGAGAGGGTTGAGAAGGGAAGGAGTACTTATTAAGTTACCTAGATCTTGGGTTAAAGTGTTAAAGTCATGTACACTGTGAATTCCTTAATGGTTATACTTTATTAATAGAAAACTTAGTGTTCTTAGCAAGCTCAAAGTTTTTGAACTCTGTAGTTTACAGATCCCTTTCACATACATTATTTCATCTAATCCTGAGAACAGTGTTACTTTATATGTGATATTCTTGTCTTATAAATGAAAAAACTGAGGCTTAGTGAGATTGACTTGTCCAAAAATCACATATCTGAAAAGTCATAGACCCAGATTCATATCTTGGTCTTTTCATAAATATTTCATCGGTTTCTGATACACCACAGCTCTTCCTCACTGTGCTGATCCTTCACGCAGCTTTATTTAGGATGAGGGATATTTGTACACATCAATGAGAAAACCGTAGAAAATAACAGTTCTGACCCTTTTCAAAATTGTTATTGGAACTGCCGGTTTGCCCTGTACTAAACCACTCCTGGTTCCTGGACCTAGTGAGGAAATGGTCATTTAATTTTGTGAAAGCCAACACATTTTAGCAGCATGTGGGTATTTAATGGTGGTTATGAATATAATCCATATCTGTTTTGTTAGCCATAGGATGAACAATACAAGTAATTTTGAATTGTTTGATTTTAATTACTGTGGACTTTTCAGTTTCTTGTTATTTTCCTTCTTTTCTTATTCTTTTCTTTTCCTTTTCTTCATGTTGGAAATCTCTCTTCTGGGCCTTCTTCTGTCAATTAAAAGGAAAATCCCACCTAAACGGTAACCTTTCTGTTAAATAGATACTTATACTATTATTTTGTATTAGCATATAAGTACCTCTTTTTTTTTTTTTTACTAGTTAAGAAACCTAGTCTGCTTTATTTTAGAAGGATTTTTTTGTTTTTTAGAAAAATTGATGCTGAGGATACTTGAAAAAGCAAAATATGTTAAAGGAACATTGAGGGAAAAATGTATAAATTATAAACAACACAGAAGAGGGTATTTTATCTTTAACATAATTTAAATTTTTTTAATCCTGTTTTTTTTTCCTTCTTAACCCTAGCCCACCAAGAAAACACATTGTGGAGCGCTATACAGAGTTTTACCACATACCTACTCACAGTGATGCCAGCAAGAAGAGACTGATTGAGGATACTGAAGACTGGCGTCCAAGGACTGGAACGACTCAGTCTCGCTCTTTCCGAATCCTCGCCCAGATCACTGGGACTGAACATCGTAAGTGAATACCTAGGCTTCTAATAGATAAATATTCTTTGCCACAGAGACTAGCATTTAGGGTGATGGACAATTACTGGAGAATAGTAATTTTCCTGAGACAGTCTGCTTTTAAATTATGCCATGCATAATGGTATTGAAAATGAGAAACCAGCCCAAGAGGGTTATTACGGAAAGTGTAGAAGTAGTGTAGTTGTAGTACTGACTGTAGTCTGTAGCCAATGACAACACGATAGGGGTCTTTTTAGTGGCTCTGTGCAACTTGACCGTTTGGTATTAACTGATAACAGGTAATTGCTTAAGTGATTTTAAAGTTAAAAAAGGCAAACTAACATTGGATATTGCTTATTATATTTCAGTGAAAGAATCTGAAAGTGATCATACAAAGAAGGCAAAGTAAGTAGTCCATTTTTTGGTAAATTGAATGCTTTTTTTCATGAATGGTCGCAATTTGTTCTTTTCACCTTTTTGGTGTAATGGTATGGCATTTTGTCTTTGCAGCTGGAAACTAAGCTTAACTTTGGTGCCTTTTATGGGACTTATATGTACAACTTACAGATTTTTAAATTAGTAGATATTGTCTGGATTTTGTGTCTAAGGCTTATTTTTCTTTAGTACTGCAGTAAGTGGGCAGAAGGGTATATTTGGGGGTGCTTTGCTAACACTGCAGGTCTCTGTGAATGGGTTCGTGTGTTGTCTTGCAGTCTCCTTATTTGGGAATAAAAATTGAAGTTTCCATGAGGGTTCTGTAGATTAATTTCTGTATTTCTGAAAATGCTCTACCCTTAAAATCTTTGCTGTTAAAGCAGCTCTGTGAAATTCAGCTTTTATAAAGGCATGTTTTTTGCATGATGAACTAAGTGTAGAAACTTTTCCTTTCTCTTTCTTATGACTCTTCTATCACTTTCTTTTTCTTTCTTTCTTTTCTTTTTTTTTTTTTTTTTTTTTATTTCCACAGGGAAAAGATACCCCTTCACGTCTTTAGTCCCAAATACACAAAATTACGTGACTGGCACCATGAAGTTTCAGCACGTGCTCTTAACGTACAGTGATTTCTGAGCCTTGCTCCCCCAAGCAGTCAGCACATACCTTTCATTCACTTTTTTCTTTTCCTCCACCTTCATAGCAAAATCTGTATTAAGTTTGCTGTATGAAAGAAAAAGTAGAACCTTTTCTATACTTTCCTAACCATTTCCTGCTGTCATGAAAACAAAGAGGATGAACATGTTTTGTGCTAGTTAGTAGCTCAAAAATGTTAAACCAAGAGAGCAAATTAAGGAACTAGGTATGTTCAATGGATTTACATCTTTTTTATTGTTACTACGATAGTAACCTTGGAAAAGGAACTCTGTTTGTAAGTGGACTTCGGTTGGTTTTTTGAAGCAGAGGTAGATGAGCAAATAATGTCCTTGTCTCTTTTGGAAAATACTTCCTTTATGTTACTTCATTTCCCAAGGTTACTTTTAAGTTCATTATTACGTAATGTTCAAAGTAGGTTGTCAACTGTTCTAAATAAACAAATATGAGGAGGCAAGATAAAATAGAAAGGACTTTATTAGAATGGAATTCATTATAGATTTGGGTATTTTTTTTAAAGCAGACACTATTGAGAATGGCTATATGAGAGCAGGGAGCCTAGATTTGGCTCCTAAAAAAAGGAAAGAAGAGAATTCTGTCCCTACTGGCAATGGGGAATATCGTGTTCTTTTGGTTTGACTACTTTTAAAAATTCTATTTTCTACTAAAGGAAGTAGGTCTAAACTGGTGGATTTGTTTAGGGTATAGACAACTTCTAAGTATTAACTAGTAAGATATAGAAAAGATAGCTTTGCTTTGTTTCTAAATCAGAGGAAATGAACATAAAATAAATTGCAGTATGAATGATTCTTTATGCAACATCAGAGATATTTTACTTAGTGATATAAACTATTGTGCATTGCTGCTATTCCTGAGAAGCTCCATTTTAGGCAATACATGCAAGCTAAATATCTGAGCAGAATGCTTTCTGTCTTGTAATATAATGTATTATATATTAGATTAAATTCAATGATAAATGCATTTTGAAGTTTGGAAAAGTATTGTAATAAAGTTGCCTTTAACTTAGCTTTGTACTTGTTTTCTGTTTCCTTGAAGCTAGTAACAAGCTATCCAAGACTTTATAGTATCACTTGGATAAAATAAATGATTTTCTTGACATTTAATTTGGAAAACATTTTTAATTTTGTGAGGTTGCTAAAATGTGAGTGTGGAATATGACGAACATCCATATTCAGTTTTTTTCCTACCTTATTACATTATTTTACATGACGTTATATGTAACACATGAGATCAGTCAGACTAGAACACGACATAGAATTAGTCTTTGTGTGAAAATTATTGCTGAAGCATCTTTGCCTGCATTCAAGGTTCCATTTTTATTTTTCCAGGTTTTCTTCACTTTAATGTCACCGTAGAATAGGAAAACTGCCTGGTGATTTGGAGAAACTAACATTAATTGCAGTTAGTGAATACTGTTTAAAATTTGGCATGCCAAATGCATTTATAAAAGAATTCTAGGATTTAACTATGTTCATTTTTCTATGCTTAATACTATATTAAGATGTCTTTCTTTTAATTGCATCAGTTCTTCAGATACTGCTTACGATTTTATGACCCTTACATCAGTCTCAGTTTACAATTGTGTCTCCAGCCTCTGTAAGAAGATCTGCTTTCTTAGACCAGGTTTTCCAACACCTAATAATTCTTCACTGGTCTCAAAAGATGATGCTTGAAAAAAGACAGAATCAAATTCTCATGAAAATAAATGGTCTGGGTAGAGTAAACATCGTATTTACACCAAGAACCAAATTTCTAGAATAACTTCAGAGTTGAGAGAAAGAACTGCTAAGAGAGTTTTAGGTAAGTGAAGACAACGTATGTATGTAGAACTTTGTAAGTTGAAATAGGTGCAGTTGAAAATAAGAGTTTAATACCTTGCCTAATTAGAAGTGAAAATATTTAAAGTGTCTCATTGTCTCATCGAAAGTGTAGACTTAGATAAATGGTAAATGGAACGATCCATACTTGAGTACGAGGGTAAATGTTCAGCCAGGATTGCAAAGGACGTTCCGTTTAAACCTCCCTGTCAGAGGTGAAATTCCTCTGCTTTGTTAATCTCCTGGGACATCTTTATTCCAGGCTTAAATGCTAGCCAAAAACTGTAAAAGCTTCTTGCAGAAGTATTGTTGCAAGTCTGGTTACCTAATTTATAGATTGTTTTTGTTTGTCTCTCTTATACAGACTTTCTTTATCACAGACTTGTTTTTCTCGTAAAATTGGAAAGTTACTCCTAAGAGTTTCCAACATTTTTTTCTTAATAATGTTTTACCAGCCAGAAGATAATGTCTCCCACACAATCTTTTTATTACCATGATAAACAATTATTTGTGGAACCAGAAACGTACTCATTTTGCACATGATTACGCCCTTAAGGAGGATACAGATAAAAAAAATACCCTAGAGGGCTTGTTTAATAAAAACTGTGATGTTAGGAAAGAAAGTAACAGTCCCTTTTTTTATTCACATTTTTTTTTCCAGAAATACAGGGTGGATTGATTTCCCCAGACAAATAATTGTGCAATCGTTGTGTTGCTGATGGGTCTTTAAAATCATATAAATCATGAATATTCATTTTTGTCTGTATTCATTCTTTCGCATGACTAATTACCGAATGCTTAAATTCCAGGGACTGATCCTGTGCTAGAGATTCAGAAGTGAATAGCAGTTGATATATAGACAAGATCATCTGAGATAACTCTGTTACCCAGATAATAAAATTAGTTAATACAAAGGAAATTTGGCCCAGGCAGGGTAGGCTTACTTAGATTTTGTGGACCTCTGAGGCGATGACCTCAGTGCCATCACCTGAGAGAGTAAACGGGGTCAACCATGTGATGACGTGGGGCAAGTGCTCAAGGCAGAGGAAACAAGGCTGGGAACCCTGAGGTGGAAAGGAGCCCAGCAGGTACACAGAACAGAAGGGACCGTGTGGCCAGAATGTGGTAGGTGAGGGGAAGCTCAATCCAAAGACAGAATACTTGTGCATTCAGGCAAATAACGTATGTTCCCCATACTGTCCACAGCATTTTAAATGGGAAGTTGTCTAATTATTATGTCTAACCACGTCCAAGTAAAATTAGAAAATGAAAAGCCAGAAAGTCTAATCAATTTGCTTAAATAAAGTCTACCCACCGAGTTAGTGCGTGCCCTGGGCATAATGATCAGGCTTAGTGCTTTTCTAGTTGAGACCCATGGAAGACCTAGAACAGGGGGGCATTAACATGGGATATGTTGGTAACATATTTGTAGGGAACAGAATGCCCCTTAAGCACGTGAAGTCACTCAAGCAAAACTTCCATGTGTAGAAATGGAACATATAATGCTCTGCTCATAATTTTGGGATGAACTTGACAATTTAGTCCTTTCTGTGAAAACCTGTCTTGGTTTTCACATATCACCTGAGCTGCAGACACCCCCTTCTCCAAGGCCACAGCCTTTGTGGCACCGTCCACGGGCGGTGAACTGATCTGGGAGGGCAGGGAAAGCCTGGCCCCTTCAGCACAGGTCAGGCCAACCTGGGCAGGCCATGCTGGCTCTGTGAGCTCCCACCTTGTACCTCAGTTGCCCCCATTCTCTTCAGTGTGATCCTTGTCTTCGCCTTCTCATCATTCTCTCTGTCCTGGACCTTCTCCTCCCTTCTCCTTACATTTTCAAACCAGATCTCAGATACCATTTAATGAAATCATTAAAGTGAAAGGATCAATTTAGGGCAGCCTGAAACATGTATGGAAGTCAAAAGAAAGATACACTGACTCTTCCTTGCCTCCACTAAAGATGTCTATTTGTTGATTCCATCAGAAGCACCCTGGGAGGAATGAGGAGGTAAAGATGTTTCTGTTATAAATAACTTATTTCTTATCTTGGTGTTTATAGGATTTTGTGTTTTAGCCTTGAAATAAAGCAATTTTACTGGCCCCCCCAAAAATCAAATATTATCAGGGCTATATGAATGAGTCAATGAAGTAAGAGCTTCAAAACAGAAAATTAAGTTTAATTCTGAATAAATGTGATACGATCTCGTCACTGGAAAGCAGCACTTCATATACTATTATTATTTTGTATGTTATACTTTTCTATATGCAACTTTTTAGAAGCCTTTTGATCAGTCACTTAATGCGTTTTATTTAACACCTCCGCCGTTTCCTTCATATCCTAAAAGTTTTCTCTAGTTCTCTGCCAGGGAAGATGCTGCTTCTGAGTGGCCTTTGGGAATGTGTAGGGGGTGGTATAGATCTCACAAGGTCAGGAGGGTGCCACTCGGGGCCAAGGATACTCAGTGTCTTGTCCTGCTCGGAATTGTCCCACAGGATCAAGCGTCATCTGCCCAAAATGCCAGTGGTGCTTCCCTGAGAATGACTGGGCGGAGTACAAATGCTCCCTCCTCTGAGATTTTCTTGTTCCTCCTACAGCTTCAGCCACACAGTCTCACCCATGGTGTACCACCCCACCCTCCACAGTGGAAATAATCTCACTTCTGAAGTAACAACTGTGTCATTTTTATCACTCTTCGGCACCTCTTTTTCTAATATGTGTTATGGATATTTGTCTACATGTCCTAAATCTCCCAACTAGAGGATAAGCTTTTCAAACACAAGACTCAGAGTATAATACACATTGGGAGGTAAAGGCATTCTAGTGGTCATGGTATTTCTTCCTGGACATTTATACATAAGTGTGTATGTAAATATACATATTTAAGTATTTAAATACAGTTGCTCCTTGAACGACATGGGAGGTTAGAGGTGCCACCACCCTGTGCAGTCAGAAATCCACATCTAGCTTTACAGTCGGGCCTCCCTTTCTGGGGTTCTGCATTTGTGAATTCAACCACGTGCAGATCATGTAATACCGTAGTATGTATTTAGTGGGAAAAAATCCACGTATAAGTGGACCAGTGCAGTTCAAATCCACGTTGTTCAAGGGCCAACTGTATATAAATATACAGATTCAGTTAAAAGATTGTAAGCTTCATCTCTGGTGAACCGCTCCCCAAATTATAAATAAGCTGTATTAGTCAGCTGAGGCTGCCGTAACAAGATGCCTAGACTTGGTGACTTAAACAACAGAAATTTATTTTCTCGCAGTTGTAGAAGCTGGAAGTCCAAGAGCAAGGTGCCAGCAGGGTAGGTTTTGGGTGAGGCCTCTCTGGCCTGCAGGTGGCCACTTTCTGGCTGGGCTGTGTCCTCATACAGCCTTTCCCTGTGGACTTGTGAAAAGGGAGAGCTCTGGTATCTATCCCTTCCTCTCCTTTAAGAACACCAGTCTTCTTGGATTAGGACTTCAGCCTTGTGACCTCATTTAACCTTAATTACCTCTCTAGAGGCCCTGTCTCAAAATACTGTCATATTAGGAGTTAGGGCTCCAACATCTGAGTTTGGTAGGGTGGGAGCACACAGTTCAGTCCATACCACACTCGTGCTGCCTTTCTGTACTAATGTTTATTTTGATAGATTAGCATTTAAGAAAAAGTTACTCTTAAATAGAATCACTGACTTGGACCCAGTTGGAAGTATTATTGTTACCTCTGTTGTGGTGCCTTCTTTTCTAATTTGCATGGCAGGTATTTATCCCTGGGTCCTCTGTCCCTAACTAGAGGATGAGCTCTTTGAACACAGGTTTTTGTCTTCTCCCCTCCCCTGGCCCCCGGATTTGGCTCTGATTAGCACTAACTAGTGGTATTAATTGTATGGAATTGCATACTGCTCCAGTTCCCTAATTGTTCAATTGTAGGGAAATTGTTTACAACATGGTATATGTAATTTTTAATTGAGTACAAAATTCAACATAAGGTTGAAATTTCATAAAAATGTCAAGGCATTAATATCCTCACTGAGGGTAGAGTGGAACCATCCCTAAACTGCTTGAGAAGAGAATTATAGTTGTGCTCTGGACAATCAAATTGGCAAAACTTGATACTTTTCCCGTTATATTATCTGTTAAATAGTCATTGGAGATACTTTTTTTTAATTAAATGAACATTTGTTCCTTTATCCATCGTCCTTTGTGTTTTTGGTCTATTTCAACATGAATAGCTCACTCACTCCTGTGAGGGACGATACCTGACTGATTTTAGAAATAGGCTATCAAATGCTTAGTGCTCTGATTGCAAAAACCAACCAAAATTTTATCATTACTAAGGGAATGTTTTAAGTTAAGAGTCTAATTAGAACATTGATTAAAAAGAAGCAGCCACCATATTATTAGTTAGCTATTAATACTGAAACCTAATAATAATTTGTGGCCTACCAATATAGAGAGTTATGGGAGGCCATAGAAAATTTCATTTAAAGGTAATTCTTTTAAAAACTTTTATACCCAAAATACATCATTGTGTCAAGTACCACAATATTTTCAATTAAAGGGAGATTTTCTTAATCTCACTACTTTGTCAGTTTCTACTATATAGTAAGATATTTAATAGGTGATTTTAAATTTTTTATGGTTGTATAGGTCTGTATAAATAAGCATAAAGTAACATTTTAGTTTAGCAAAAAGATATTTAAAAGTACCATGATCAAAACATACTTTTGTAAGTCTTTTCTTTCTCTTGCTCAAGGAATGCTATGTTCTGATTTTTCACACATTATGGTTAGGAATTATAATATATGATCCCGTTTCCCAATTTTCAGAGACTTAAAATATACTCACCAAGGGAGAAATGACTGCCCCTCCCTTTAATTGAAAAACAGTTCAAACTCCAGTCGCCAGTTACATTACACAAAACTGAAGCAGTTATGGGGGGAAAATATCCTCTTCTAGGCTGTCCCATAGCACTAAATAATGTCCACATGATTTCCAGCTGAGGGCCATCAGAACAGATGTTAAGTCACTTCTTGAACAGAAACGTAGGACCTTTGTATATTCACTGAAAATTTAGAAAGCAGTTAATACATAAGTATTTCCAAGCATGCTCTTTTTACAGCAAGTTTTCAAAATGTTTTAGCTCGTTCATAGACATTCACATGGTCCACATAAAACAGATTAATGAGTAGCAATGAGTTTGCTTTCCTGTGCGTGTCTTCATTATTGTTGTTTCACCGTATACTGGACTCTTGTTGCATCTCCGTATTAAGACACACGTCATTTAAGTTAATCTAAAACCATTCCTTATAAGCGATGCAAAGAGATCAGGGATCACTCCTAGGCTCATATTCTCACATGTTTTCATGAGGTAAGAATTAACAGTCAGATTTTCCCCAAAACACAGAACACCAGTGCTTTCACAGCATAGTCTAATTTTTAAAAAATAAAAACATTAACAGCTGGACAGAACCGTTTAGCCAATACTATCATATGGATTCCTGCAAAGCATTTTGCCAACCTGGAAAAAAGACCACAGATTCAAATAATGGGTATATAACCAAGCAGTAATTTTTTGTTTGTTGCAAAATATGGAATATTTGTAATTTATCTGCTTTCATTTTCTACTGGTGGATTATACTGTCCTATGCAAATACTGGTTTGGTGACTATAATATAAAGGCTGCCATCTATTGAACATAAGTAATTACTACACTTGAGTTCCTTGTGAGAAAAGTACTTATAAAGTTACTAAAGCAAGAAACATAGTTCCCGTCTACTCATTTTCACGCACAAATTGTTTGATTCTCTGTTTAATTATGGAAGTACTTGAGTACTTTTCCCAAATTAAGCTGAGAAGACTACCATATAAAAAGATTTTCTTCATAAAAATCAATATTCATAATAAACAAAAATTGACTAAGTTCTCTAGGCATTTTATCAGATGAACAATGTTTCTCTTAAGATACTGTTTGGATAAATTCTTTTCACTTCACCTTTAGAGAGGTAAATTTCACAAAATTATTTTATTGAACTCAGCTAAAGAAAATAAAAGGAACTTCTTTTCTTGACTAAAGCTCAGTATTGAAGACACTTCCTGCAACTTTTTTTTTTATTCTAAAGAAATTACAACTTAAAAAGATTAATTAGGGGTGTTGCTAATAGGCAGTCTTTTTTTTTTTTAGCATTTTTTATTGATTTATAATCATTTTACAATGTTGTGTCAAATTCCAGTGTTCAGCACAATTTTTCAGTCATTCATGGACATATACACACTCATTGTCACATTTTTTTCTCTGTGAATTATCATAACTTTTTGTGTATATATCCCTGTGCTATACAGTGTAATCTTGTTTATCTACTCTACAATTTTGAAATCCCAGTCTATCCCTTCCCACCCTCCACCCCCCTGGTAACCACAAGTCTGTATTCTCTGTCTGTGAGTCTATTTCTGTCCTGTATTTACGCTTTGTTTTTGTTTGTTTTTGTTTTTGTTTTTTAGATTCCACATATCAGCGATCTCATATGGTATTTTTCTTTCTCTTTCTGGCTTACTTCACTTAGAATGACATTCTCCAGGAGCATCCATGTTGCTGCAAATGGCATTATGTTGTCAGTTTTTATGGCTGAGTAGTATTCCATTTTATAAATATACCACATCTTCTTTATCCAGTCACCTGTTGATGGACATTTAGGCTGTTTCCATGTTTTGGCTATTGTAAGTGCTGCTATGAACATTGGGGTGCAGGTGTCATCCTGAAGTAGGGTTCCTTCTGGATACAAGCCCAGGAGTGGGATTCCTGGGTTATATGGTAAGTCTATTCCTAGTCTTTTGAGGAATCTTCACACTTGTTTTCCATAGTGGCTGCACCAAACTGCATTGCCACCAGCAGTGTAGGAGGGTTCCCCTTTCTCCACAGCCTCTCCAGCATTTGTCATTTGTAGATTTTTGAATGACGGCCATTCTGACTGGTGTGAGGTGATACCTCATTGTAGTTTTGATTTGCATTTCTCTGATAATTAGTGATATTGAGCATTTTTTCATGTGCTTTTTGATCATTTGTATGTCTTCCTTGGAGAATTGCTTGTTTAGGTCTTCTGCCCATTTTTGGATTGGGTTGTTTATTTTTTTCTTATTGAGTCGTATGAGCTGCTTATATATTCTGGAGATCAAGCCTTTGTCGGTTTCACTTGCAAAAATTTTCTCCCATTCCATAGGTTTTCTTCTTTTACTTCTGGTTTCCTTTGCTGTGCAGAAGCTTGTAAGTTTCATTAGGTCCCATTTGTTTATTCTTGCTTTTATTTCTTCTAGGAGAAAATTTTTTAAATGTATGTCAGATAATGTTTTGCCTATGTTTTCCTCTAGGAGGTTTATTGTATCTTGTCTTATATTTAAGTCTTTAATCCATTTTGAGTTGATTTTTGTATATGGTGTAAGGGAGTGTTCTAGCTTCATTGTTTGCTAATAGGCAGTCTTCACCATGATGGCGGCTTAATTTTCTAGCTTTTGCCACTATTCAGTTTTACATATTTCAGTCACATTGAAAGTTTCAGAAGCCCAGGTTTTTCTACCTTTATGTAAAGATTTTTATTATGATGGTATGGTTTTATAAAAGAACACTGCAACCGTATACTATATAATATAAAACATGACAGGTATGGATATTTAGACGTCTTAATTTTCTTCTTAGTCAAATTAAAGAACTCTATTTTCAAATTACATTGATCATAAAAGCAGTCTCAGCACTCAATAGGTGTTCATCTCCCAGATGCATCTAATTAATTACTTCTGAAGAATACGTATTAATTTCTAGTAACAGAAGAATGTGTTAAAGCTAGGATGACAGCTCAGCAGTATTTGAGCTAGTGGTACATGTGTGTTTTATCTTTTCACATACTTTATTTGTACCAATATCCTAGTAATTCATAGGTAGGAAAAAATGTTTGAGGATAAATTTCTGAGATATTTTAATGGCTTAGGGCAGTTGTATATCACTGTTTACATAATGGCGAATTTGAGGTTTTAACACAAAGAAGCAAGACTTCTAAACAAACTTGATGGGCTCAGACTTATCCTTAACTTACAGTAATGGAATCAAATATCTCTTGTCAAAATCAACAGATCTCTTAGCAATGATATTAGGAGGGATATTAAAGCAGTACCATGTGCGTGTTAGGTAAATGTATATACACGCAAATACAGAAATCATTTCACTGTGAAAAATAAAACAACCAGACAACATTAATTCAAGAGATGAAAAAGTAAAAAAGGGGAGTATTATCAGGAATTCTTATTAAAATAATAAATGCTGGTTGTTGAAAAATATAAAAAAAGCAAACAAAAGTTACTCAAACCTGGAGGTAAATGCCGAAAAGGTTTTGGTTTATTTACATTCTGGAAGAAATTGAAGCCTCAGGTAGAAAGTTGTTCTAAATGAGCTCTCTGTAGTCTCTTTTTCTTGATGATTTATAGCCTGAGTATTTAGAGAACTTAACAGATGAGATTTGCCAAGTAACACAGTTTTCATTTTTTTTGATCTTGGTGAATGAAAAATAAAGTAGAAGACTAGGGACAGGTAAATAAATAATAAATGGGGACAAGTGCTGATTTTCAAAACAGAAAAAGGTCAACTTCCAAATTATAAACTAATTTGAGCTTGAGCTCACCTGAAAAAAAAGTCTGGTTCATTATGAAGTATTTAATTAATTAATTGTTATTGAAGTATATTTGATTACAACATTGTGTTTCTGGTGTACAGCATAGTGATTCATATGTATATACACATACATATGTATATTTATATATTCTTTTTCATAATAGGTTATTACTAGAAGGAGTTATTAAAAGCCAGTTAGTGAGCATTGAGAAAAGGAAGGCAGAATTGCCAAGACCCAGAATTAAGTTTTCAAGAAACCAGTCACACCTAACTTAACACATTTTGGATAGACTGGGGGAAATGTTAATTTTAACAAGTCATCAAAGAAAGGCTCTTAAGATCCCTTTGAATTTAAAAATAAAATGAGGCCAATGATTCATAACAGGTTGAAGGAGTTTAACCAATGAATATTATTTGAAGATCAGTCAGTGACTTAGATGAGGCCCTCTACAGCTTGCTACCTAAATTTATGGGTGACATGAGGCAGTGAGGGATAGCATTCATCTGTCATAAAAAGATCCTCCTTCAAAAATATATCACAAGTGTAGGCAAATGGACCAAATCTAGCTTTTTTTTTTTTTTTAAAGAAAGAAAGAAATGTAGTATGGTTATGTGTAATTTGGATCAAATCATTTGCTCTTCTGGGACATATTTGGGGTAAAGGGGTGGGATAAGGTTAGCAAAAACAAATATTTGAAACACTAGGGATTTTAGAAGAAAATGAGCCTAATACAAGTGTGTCATGTCATTTGACTTCTAGAATTATAAGGCAAGTTAATAGTTCTATTCTGTGCTAGTAAACTCTCATGTGGCATATTATGTTTAATCTTTGGCATTAATCTCCAACAATTATATAGATAATCCCAAGAAAATCAACTGAAAAATCATGAGATATTTAAGCTTTCTTTGGGTCAGAGGCAGTTATATAATTCTTTTTAGCTGATAGCGTGAGCTAGTTCCTTGACCAAGATCCACAACTATGTCTTCTCCCACAAAGATTCTCCCTTAGTTTCGGGCCTCATAGATGAGCAGTGGTCTCTGCTCATGTTTATTACATATTGTATATAATAAATAAACCAAACAATGTTTATGAAGTACTTACGTGTGCCACTCAGTGTTCTAGGTGGGTGCTTGGTTTGTGGCAGAGGCAAAGTGCTGTCATGCACTTACGGTCTAGTCGGAGCAGATGTGCAAATAGTATAGTTTTATATTACAGTGTATTCTATAAAGAAATAATATGGGGCAATAGGACTAGTGTAAGGAGGGAAGGGAGGAGTAAAGTCATTAGACAGTAGTTAGGGGAAAAGAAGATTTGAGCTGAAACAGGAATAATTCAAAGGAGATATTAACCATGCAGATGTGTAGGAGTTACCCTCTCCAGGCTGTGGGAATAGCAAGTGCAAAGGCCCTGAGAGAGGAATCAGCTTGGTGTGTTAAAGGAATGGAAAGAAGGCCACTATGACTGGAGCAGAGTAAATAAAGGAGAGAGTGGTAAGTGATTGAGTGAAGAAGTTGTCAAGGGCAAGACCATTTATTGCCTTGTAGGTCATGTTAAAGGATTTAGATTCTTATTTCAATTAAATAGGAAGCCAAATAAAGGATTTTAATCATGTGAGTAACATCTGATGTATGTTTTTAAAAGATCACTCTGAGTACCATGGAAACTTGATTGTAAGGGAAAAATAATGAAAGCAGGAGACTATGTTTATTTCCCTAGTTCAGGCAAGAGATGGTAGCTGTTTAGGCCATGAAGGTCCTAATAGAGATGTAGATGATTGGACGGGTTTATGTTTTAGAGGAAGAACTGACAGGCGTGTGGAAATATTGATGGGGGAAGAGGAGCAGTGTGATGGATAATGGAAAATTGCTGAGTCTGTGAATTTGATAAGAATTAATTCAGTTGTAAGAGTCAGTGAAATTGATGACTCAGTTCAGTACAGTAGAAAAGCTATTCAAATCAAGAGGAAGAGGAGTGGTTGAGTTAGGAAAAAAGGTGCTTAAAATCCAGATTTTAGGCATGTTATACTTGTTGATGAAAAAGTAAAGGTTGTGAATTCTGGAGTGCATGGCTGGGGTCTTCCAGGCCTAACACTTAATTGGTTGTAGAGGGATTACCACTGAAGTGAAGAAGTCAGAGAATTTAGCAGTCTCCTCTTTCAGTGATTCAGCATGATAACACTGAGGTCATCAAGAAGTATTATTGGAATGGGGTAAGGAGGAGCCAGTGAGCGGGGGGCTAAAGCAATAGTGTGAGGTGGGGGCAAGACAGTGAGTGGACAGACAGCCAGTGCTACAGGCTGATGACTTGGGCCTCAAAGGACTTGGCATTTTGGAGGATCGAAGATGACTGCTGATGTTAGGAACAGAAATGAGGACACCTGCTCCATCTCCAGCTTTATAAGCATGCGATATGAGAGAATGGGGACCCCTGTTTGAAAGGACTACAAGGGAGGTGTAGAATGATAGAGAGTCTGTGAGGGCTGAGAGGGGCAGGAAGTGGATCCCATTAGGAGATACATAGAACGGTGAAGGAGGAAGAGCTTGGGAGATGATGGATGACTGAGGGGTTTGTACTTCTGGTTGTGGCAGGTAAACAGGGATGGAAAGTCTGATGGGACAGGTCCTCATGGTCTGTTAGTCTGTTAGAGGACAGTGGACCCTGGAGTGTAAGCTCCATGAGAGCAGGACATTAAAGTGGGCATTATGCCTGGCGTCAAGGGGGAATTCAAATGATATTTTGTAGTTGTTGAATGAATGAGGGGATGCAATGAGTGGCTGTGTGGGAGTGCTCAGGATGCATGACCCAGAATCTTTAGCCAGGGAACATGTGGCCCTTGGCTTCTGTCCTCTCATGCTGGAAGGCCACTCTGGCTGGAGCCGGGGGCACCGTGGTGGCTTTTTCAAGATACCTGACTTCTCCCAGGACTCACAGTGGGTGGCTGTTGAACGGGAGGTATTCACACAGATTCATTTGTATTTTGAAATAGGTAATGGATTGACTCAACACTGCTTATTGATTAATATATCCTTTTAATCTGAATTTTAAAAAAATCAGTCATTAATTCTTTTTATATTAGGATTACATTAATATTTACAAAATGGCAGATTTTTTTCCCCCTGTATAAGAAACTCTCCCTAACTAGTAGAAATTGTTGAAATCATTGAGAGGAATGATCCAGTGATGAAACTGATGATGCAAAATGAGAGCAGCTAAGGTTAGTGGTAAGTACCCTGCTGTGACTGAGGGAGTCAGACTTTTATCAGGGGATTGTTACAAATGATTTTTAAGTTGGTGTCATATCTTAAAATCTTTATATTATATTGGTATTTTTTATAGACACAGCATAAAAATATGCTCATTCTTTACCTATGTTTTCTTTGGACCTCATACTACATTTTCTCTACAGAGAGCAAGGAATAGTATAGATAACTAGAGAGTTCACATAATAATAATACTGGACATTTAATAATGGCAAAATCCATTAGGGAAAGGCAAGAAGAGCAGGGAAAGGCAAGAAGAGCAGAGAAAGGCATAAAGTTAAGGCAGAGTTTGTAAGGTGCTGAAGAAAACGGGATATAATGACAAAGAACAAATTCTTCCCTCAGTGCAAACAAGTTCCAGTTCCTTCAGAGGCCTGCTTATATGTTTCCCTCTTTCCCTTGCTTCAGTAAATCGGAACGCTCCAAGAAAAATAATTTCTTTGAGTTAGTCCTTTTTCCTCGCTCTCACGAAAAATAAACCTCATTTTGGGTGGTATTATAATATATTTCATCATCTTCTTTTCTCCTCTGACAGTCAGTCCCCTCTGCCCCTCCACGTGCAAATCAAGGATGCCCCTACTTGCTGATTTTGAAATTCTCTTCAAGATGCCATTTATAATAAATGGAGAATTAGCTGACTTAAATAATGCTTTTAGATTGCTACAGGAGCAAAGGCTGTTGAAATTAATTAATAAACTTAACTTGTGATTAAGACTGTCAGACATTTCCAGCTGAGGTTTAGTTGATTTAATTTTCCAGAAGGGGGATCACAGTTACAAGTGAACACACTCACCAAATTTATTGTCAGGAAGCCAGCAAAAGATACCCATTTTTCCTGTCAGCAAGCAGTTTCCTTGACTAAAATAAATGGCTTTGCTGTGCCAGTGAACCTCAGAAGTGCACAGTGCAGCTGTGGTCCAGGTATATTCCATTCTCTGCTTACGATTGTTTGTGAGTGTTTGCTTTGTGGAAGATTGAAAATACCAAGGACAATTTATTGTCATTTTCCTCCTTTACCTGTTATAAAATACATATTTTAAGGTTTCTGAATCTCTTCTTTTACTAAAAACTTGCCATGTGGTGTTACAATAAGTCATTCTGTTTGATTATTTTGTGATATTTATTTAGAGAGTGAGGAGACACTGAAATTTGTAGCTGGAGACAAAGTTTTCATACTGCAAAATAATTTTATGCATTCCTTTTCAAGGTTAGCCTTTGTGAAGAGTTTATTCTTGTATAGTTTGCATGTCATTCCACCAAAATATGGATGAGCCAAATTAACATTTGAAATTTTATTACTAATGGTGTGCTTTAACATCCTGCAGCCAGAAATGGCCAGTGAAATAGTACGAAACACAGGCAGGTGTATAGGGTCAGGGCACCTGAAGATGGAAGAAAAGGAGTTGTCAGTTGAGTCCTATGCCGAGACTAAAATTAGCAGTGCGCTCAAAAGACGGAACATATGATTCCACCTAAGTGAGGTATCTACAGTGGTCAAATTCATGGAAAATAGAATGGTGGTTAGCAGGGGCTGGGGGAGGGAGGAGAGGGGAGTTGTTATTTACTGGGTGTAGCGTTTCGGATTTGCAAGATGCAAGAGTTCTGGAGATCTTTTTCACAGCAGTGACTGTGTCACTCTACTGAACTGGCCACTTAAAAATGGTTACAATGGTAAATTTTATGTTGTGTTTTTTACCACCATAAAAAGAAAATGAGGAATGCAAATTGTCAATCGGATTTAGCCACAGAGAGGTCATTTGTGGCCTCGGCAGGAAGATGGTTTTGTAGAGGTTGGGGAATGAGCCCCACTCGCGGTGGTGGAAGAGGAGCAGGCAGGTGAGGAAGTGGAGACTTCGGGAGTAAAGTGTTATTTCCCAGAGTTTAGCTATTAAGGTGAGTGGGAAAGCAGAAGGCGAAGGCACTTTGTTGTTGTCGTCGTCGTTTTAAGAGAAACAGTAGCATTTTTGAATGGGGATGCAAAGCCTGCAGTGGAGAAGGAGAAATGGAAAATGCAGGAGAAATAGAGGGGGACTAATTGAGGCTCCTGAGCAAAAGGGAGGAGCTGGAGTACACATGGTAAGGATGTTGCTGTTTGAGTTGTCAGGACTGGGATTTAGAAGGAGAGTTCCTCTTACCAGTCCAGTGGGATGGTCAGGTTGGTACAGTAATAAGATGGGCAGATTGCTAACACACGTCCCCAGTGCAGAGATTATGCAAAGAAAGGCACAGTTACCCGGAGAGATAATGCACAGATAGCTGTTTGTTCATTTTTCCTGAGAAAAACAGGCCAAAAGGATGCAAGGCCAGCTCTCCAGACATATCTGGGAAGGAGAAAGTCTTCATACCTCTCACTGGTGAGAAAAAAAAAAAAAACTCACTTAAGTAACAGACAAAGCAGAAAGTCTGGCTGCTTCTGAGGTGCTGTTAATCAGAGCTTCCTCCAACCCTGAAAGGAATAAATATTAGGGAATGACAGGATGAGAATAGATACTGATGTCTGTTCCATATTCAATGAGATAGTTTAAGATTAAGATTTTCTTCAAGTCTAGTATATTTAGAGTTTGGCCAAGCAAAGGAATAAGTAATCAGTGTGTGTAATACATGGGAAGCCTCCCAAGTACATTGTTGGAAACTTGGAAATCTGGCTTTAAAAGGTATTTCATGAGTTATATGAATGTATTGTCAAGCGGCATTCATTTTTCTAATCAGCCTAGCTCATGGAGGTGTTGGAAATCTCAACCTCTCCAACTCTTGTATCTTACCTGTCCTCATATATTAAGATATAGGCATTAATAATTCTTTATAACTGTATTTTATTTTTTCTAGAACATTGATCATTTATATTTTAAAGGATATTTTAAAAGATATTTTTGGAGTTTTAGTCATTTCTTTGAGGTTGATCATGTGTCAGTTCTTAAAACAGTAATACCAGTCTCACTTGACTTGGGAAATGGTCTTTAGAAAGTAGAAATATGTTCTGAGAAATGTATCTATATTGTGAGTGAGTTCTGTATTTGAGAACAATACATTTCTTTCATGCATTTATCCATCAAATACTTATTTTTTGTTTACTGTATGTTAAGCACTTTGTTACACTTCATTTATACCGGTAAACATAGCAGTCCCTAACCTCAGGGAGCTTCTGATTGGCAAAGGAGTCCAGATTTAAACCAATAACTACACAAACTGTATAATTATAGTAAGACCAAATTCTGTGAAGAAGAAGTACAGGGTGTTACGAAAGCATATGACATGGGCAACCTTTAGGGGATTTGGGAAACCAGGGAGGCCTCCCTGAGGAGGTGACATTTAAACTAAGGCCAGAAGGATACTTAAGAATTAGTGTAGTGAAGGTGTGGCAGAGTGGTGGGTATAGAAAGTGAGAATGAAGAGACTACACAGAGGCCTTGAGGTGGGAAGAAGCTTGGCCTGTTTAAGAGGAGATGGAAGACCAGTTGGGACTATAGCAAGCCAGACAGAAGACTCCATCAGGTGAGGCTAGCAATAGGTAGCCCATGATCACAGCTGTCCTTAGAGCAGTGCTGAAAGCATCTAAACAACAGACAGGTTCAGATTTGTGTTTTTAAAGGTTCACTCTAGTAGCTGCTTGGAGATCTTATTCTCTGGAACAGGGGTCAGCCAACCTTTATTGTAAAAAGCCAGATAGTAACTAGATTTTGTGAGTCATATGGTCTGTTGCAACTACTCAGTTCTTTGTTTTGTGAAAGTGGCCACAGACATACGTAAGTGGAACCTGGCTATGTTCAGTAAAACTTTATTTATGGATGCTGCAATTTCAATTTCATATAGTTTATATGTGTCATGAAATCTTCTTTTCATTTTTTGAAAACAATTTACAAATATAAAAACCATTCTTAGTTTCCAGGCCATAAAAAGATGGGAGACAGGTTGAACTTGACCTGAGAGCCATGGTTTGCTGAGCCCTGTTATAGGACTTAATGTTTCTTATTCTTTTAACTTTTTCTGCTCTACCTCTTAAAGGATGTTTTGGTTCTACCATGACATTTTTCTTAAGTTGTCTACCTTTTTTTTTTTTCAACACTCTGGTAGAGGTATGGCCAATGTTAAAGAAAAAGTGGGAATATAACCTCTTCTTTTCTGTTTCTTTATCTTAGTGTTAATTTTTCCACTTGAAAATCAGTATAATGACTGACCCATTCTATCTTTATCTACAGGCTTTTTAAAAAATGGGTAATTTTATACTTTCCCTATTTATTTTTTTCTTCCCAAAGTGTTATACTTGGTGCTTTCTTCTTTCAAACCTCACCCTGAATTTTTCATCCTTTCTTTATCTGGTAATACTTCTTCTAAAGTAAAATCCTGGCATTCAAAATTAAATATGGTAAAGACATCAGAAGGAAAAAATGAAAAATATTCAAACAACACAGTTGCATGCAAACATTTGTTGTGTGACTGGGTGAAATACTTTGTTTTACATCAAGATAAACAACATCCATATAATCTCAGATCTGCAAACACACCATTCTGACTTGAAAGGAGATCCCTAGTTGCTTTCATGTGGTCCACTGCTCAGCCCCACAAGATGTTAGAAAGCATTATGTAATGGAACTCGTACAGACAGACTTGGTTCAAATTCCACCTGACCCTTTAGGTATATGATATTGGGCAACTTGATTTCTTTGAGCTTGAGTTTTCTTGAAGCATGCAAAATACATAGGAAATTCCCATCCACCCTTCTTCCTCTGTGAGCATATCTGTTATCACATGGAAGTCACCATGTTAAAAAAATTGGGGGGTAGAACAGCCTATGTTTGGTGGTGGTGAGGGTGATGGTGTTGGTTTTAACTTTATGTAGATATGAAGCTTAAAAAAAAAAAAAAGAAACCTAACAGTATTCCAAAATGGAACCAGTGTACTTTTAAGGTAGTATAAATGATAAATGTCTGTGCTTTTCATTAATATTTCCTTTGCCTTGTTTATTTTACTTCTGAAAACTCAGGTTTGACAGTTCTCTGGAAGACCTACCTAAGAGTGGACCTCACCCACCTGCAACTCCTCAGGTTTCACATATTGGTAGCCACGTAGCTACACTTTCTAAAGTAACCACATATTCTAGGTAGAGTTTTCTTCCTCTTGGTATGTCTAAATTTTAATGCTGGCAGTGAAACTAAATACTAAAACTGTTTGACTAAAAAGGAAAGAGTGATCATAGATTACAGAACTGACATCACTAATATATAGACAAGAAAGCTTGGCACTCAGCCTTGGAACACTGCTTTCTACTGCTTTTATATTTTTTACTTTTTGTTTAGATTCTAAGTTCTCATTTAGAGTCAGGAAATCTGTTTCTTTTATTTATTCTCTGTGATTTGGAAAGTCAACTTTCCTGAGCTTGTTAGAAGTCTACCTTACTGAATTAGAGCATTTACCTCTAAAAAAGGAGCAATAGAGATTGTATGTTCCAGGTGCGCAGACATAGTCTAAAGGTACTCAGGTTAATTCTTGTAAGATTTTACTAGACCCTGCTGACACCCAGTCCTTTTATATTATTGTGATACAATGTGATGAAACAAATTCATCACACTTTCCTTTTCTTCTGGCAGGAGAAGGATAATTTAGCTGATTTTTTTTTTTTTAGCTGACCTGCTTATAGACTGATGTGTCTCATTATTATGCACCATTACTCCCCTCAAGTAGTAGCTGTTACCTCAGAGATGGAGAGTAATTGAGAAACTCAAAGTTGAATCACTTGATAACTTTATTCTGCTTTACATGACACTCATTCCCCTGCTCTGCCACTGATAGCATCTTTCTTTTCTCTTTGTCAGCCTCATTCTTTATTTTCTAGCCATTCACAGCAGGTGACATAACCTTCCTTTTTTTCTCTGCTTATGGGAATTCACACTTCATGTTTGGATTTATTTTCTACTTAGTTGTTGACAAATCAATCTTCAAATGAATGTTGTTATGTGACACTGATTCAAGTAGGACTAGAGACAGTGAACTTAAATACATTAAAAAAGTTTGTATGTTCATAAAATCAGTTTTATGGAGGATTATACATCATTAGACTTAGCAAAAAGTTATACTTAAAGTTTAACAATTCTATGTGTGTGTGTATATATATTTAATGGCTTGCCACTGGTTTTTTTTTTTAATGTCTTCTAATGGTTTGTAAAACTGTAGCCAGTGGAACTAGGAATCATGGATTATCAAATTCTTCTAAAATGTAGAAGAGACGTGTGTCAACCCTCACAGTTTTAGACATCTGAGCTCTCGTTAGCTGGGGTTGAATTTGATGCATAATTACTTTGTGCTAGAGGTGGCTGTTGTCAACAGATTCTGGAGAAAGTAATCAGAGTTTAGTGGGAATATTCACTAAGAACTTGTGCTCATAAATGAAGAAAAGAGACACAGGTTTCACCTTGTGCATTTTAGACCTCCGTTTTACTTAATAAAAAAGAAATGCTCAATTCCAATTTGATAACCAAATTTGAAAAGTCATAAAGTCCTAATGATGAAATGTTAATTCCTGTCCAAATGTTTGACCTTTTCTAAAAGACCAAAGGAAAAGAATTATTATTTTAAATAATAAGAATTCTGAAGGTAAAATTTAGTACCAGCATTTTTGAATCTTTACAGAGCTAACTGAAAACAGAAATACAGAACATGAGCAGAGAAGGTGATGTTGAAGTCATATTCACTGTAACTGCTGTTAATATTTTACACAGACGCCTGCCCCCCCAAATAGCTTTACTCTCAATATTTTAAAGTTATTTCTTGTCTGTATTAATACGTATTGCTGCTTCTGAATAGGCAGCTGGTTGTATCTGCTTCTCCTGAAAACACGAGTCTCATTAAAATGTCAGGTCCTGGGTGTATATCATCTCTACAGTAAAACTCCTAATGTAGAGACTTTTTGGAAAAATTGACATAACCTTCCTTCTTTCTCTGCTTATGGGAATTCACACTTCACGTTTGGATTTATTTTCTACTTAGTTGTTGACGAATCAATCTTCAAATGAATGTTATTACATGATACTGATTCAAGTAGGACTAGAGACAGAGAACTTAAATACATTAAGAAATGTTTCTGTGTTCATAAAATCAGTTTTATGGAGGATTACACATCAGATTTTAATTTCCGAGAGAAATCACAGTGACAGGAAATAAAGGACCAGAACTCCTTTTACACGTGTGACGCGTAGGAAGGTTGCTTTCTTACCTGTATTGTGCTACCTCTTCTCACTTTCCTTTTTGTTCCTCTCCTGTTTTTCTCTACTGATCAATTTAAGCAGCTCCACAAGAAAGGTGGCGTCAAGTTCTTTGGAAGGTTTTCGAAACTTGTCTGCCTTGCCTTCTCCTGCCAGATACAGTGCTGCCGTTCTGAGCAGCGCGGCCGCCACTGTGTCTGCTGTTCTCGCTGCAAAAACCAGGTAGAACTACGTGTACAATGTGCGTCTGCCGTGAATCCAGTGCTTTCCACTGTCTTACAGCTCACCTCCAAGAAAACGTGCCCATTTCAAAGGGTCACAGCGCTATTACAATATCTTAATTGTACGGGGATATGTTATCTAGGCTGTGAATATATCCTATGATATTTATTACTGATTTTTCTTTAAATCGTTCTTTTTATCTCTTTCCATTGCTACCATTTATCTGTGATACTTCTCAGTTGCATGGATTATTGCATGTTGTGTGCCTATCGACTTTTGGGTTTTTATCATTTTTAATTTTTATATCTGGAACAGAATCAAGCATAAATAGGTATTTTAAGTTTCTGTTGGTTTTATCAGCTCCCACAAACTGGTTGTGTTTGAGGGTGATCTAGAGTGGGTGATCTAACACTCCTTCCTCCCATAAAAAGAATACAGCCTTTTTATTGTTACGGGTTTTGTTTTTACATAATTTGTAGTAGTCTTTATCGCTTTAAATGCTTTCCAAAAGATTGCCCTGATCAATTTTGGTGAAAATTTAATCAATTATATATGTGTTTTTTAATACATGTTTAAATCTCTGGGTTTTTTCTTTTTTTTTTTTTTGATGGAGGTACTGGGGATTGAACCTAGGACCTCCTGCATGCTAAGCATGCACTCTACCACTGTTCTATAACCACCCTCAATTCTATATTAATGAGTAAAATAGTATAACAGACTCTTCTTTTCATCCTTTCTACTGCTTTGTTCTCTGTCTCTGTCCCTCTCTATATCTCTCGAGATGTTTCAAATCACAAGCTATAAAAATTACGTACTTTCTGCTATTGGTAGTGTGATTTTTCAACCTAAAACTCTTTCTAAACGCTCACCAGGCTCTCCAGTCCTGAAAAATATCACTCACTCCTGGATGCACTTTGCATCAGTCCTGTTTCCAAGCCTTTAGCTTTTTCGTATCTCCAGCCCTCGAGGAAATCAGCTGGTTCTGTCCATGTTAAGAAGACCAGGTACTGGGGGAGCAGACATCACAGGGGTGGTTTGCTATGAAAGGTCTAACACTGACACCACCGTATTAACAGCCGAGATAAGAAAATTCTAGAGCTGATTTGTGTCCAGTTTAAATTAACTGTAATTCCAATGCAATGATAACGTACAAGCATGTTATTTTGTATGATTATTAACGTGCCTTTTAATCCTTTGTGACATCTTTTATTAGCACACTTGATGTTTGGTTTGAAATTATGAGTAATTGTGCAAGTATTTGAGTTCCAATAGAACCCTGTTTTTAAATCGCATGGATGGAGCCATACGAGAATGCTTAAATGTTTAATAAAACATACCTTTATACTTTTTGAAAAAGATGAACAAGAATAATGAGATAATTGGTTTTGATTGGCTACTATCTTATAGTTCTGAAATATGAAGGTTTTACTTGGGCAAACAACTTAATTTTCACCATATCTGGGAAATACTAGAACACAAAAAATGATTTTTCTCCTAAACTGAACAATTACGCCAGAATTATTAGGTATAATGTAAAAATGAAAATATCTCAAGTGCTTACTAAAAGTGTAACCTTAGTGAAATAACTACAAAATTATTTACAACAGAACATAAAATTAATGGCAGAGTACAGAACTGTGACTATAATCAGTAAAAGCCAGATATGACATAGGCTGTCTGTTGATCAAATGTTTGTCCTACCCACTGTTACAGATGTTCTCAATATGCTTAATTACAGGCATGCCACAGAGAGATTAGGGGTTTGATTCCAGACCACGGTAATAAAGATCGCAATAAAGCAAGTCACAAATTTTTTGGTTTCTCAGTGCATAAAATTATGTTTACACTATACTGTCTTCTGTTAAGTGTACAATAGCGTATGTCTAAAAAACTAATGCACATACCTTAATTTAAAATATTTTATTGCTTAAAAATGCTAACCATGATCTGAGCCTTCCAAGAATCATAATCTTTTTGCAATAGTAGCATCAAAGATCACTGATCCCAGATCACAGTAACAAGTATATTAATAATGAAAAAGTTTGGACTATTTTGAGGATTACCAGAATGTGACACAGAGACACAGAGTAAGTAAGCAGCAGATGCTTTTGGAAAAATGGTGCCTATAGACTTGCTTGATGCAAGATTGCTATAAACCTTCAATTTGTAAAATGCAGTATGTGCAAAGCACTGTAAAACAGAGTGCAATAAAATTATATGATAACTTTTAAGGGAGGTGTTTAAACAGGGGGAAAAGAGATCATTGTACATTTCCCTCTAAGAAAATAAAACCTGAAATTATATTTGTGGCATTGTGATTGTTAAATGAGCAGGCATAGTACATTGTCAGAGCTGAGTCTGTACAAAGGCAGGTTACTGATCACACTTGGAATAAAAAGACCCTTTGAGAACCTAATGGAATGCTCTAAATTCTCTCTCCAGAAGAGCATCTGTTGCATTTCTTTTTAGCAAAATGGCCTACGGTGTGTTTTGATTGACATTCAATAAGATAGGATGGGGGAAAATACTGCTTATGAGAAAATACCCCTTTCTCCACTTTACTGCTCCCTTCTCCATGCTTTTTCAGCTGATAGCTTTGTATTCCAGTGAGTTATCTTGTCCTCACCGTTTAACAGAAAAAGAACAACATAAAATCCTTGCATACCTTGTTTGATTGGAGAATTTTAACGTTTTTCATTTACCATTGTAAACCGAGGATAATTGTGTAACTTTTTGACCTGTAGTTGTTACATGTAAGGCAGTGTGTCTTGCAGCAGGGTGAGCTTCTCTAAAAGAAATGAATCCTAGATAGTTTTTGCTTCAACTCAGGCGTCTTATTGTTGAAATGAACTTTTTGTTTAAAAAAAAAAAAAAAGTAGGCCTGCAGTTATAGACTGACTGAATATTTATCTATGGACCCATTTCTAGAGCAAGTGTTAGTAGTCATTTTCGTTACCTTTTATTAACAGCAGTGGGCACAAACTAAATATATTTTGATATTTGAAAAAGGAAAATGGTTCTCGGCAAGGTAAGCTAGTTGGCATCTTGCACAGCAGGGACACAGGGTGTCCTGAGGAGACCTTGCTGCCTCAGTGGGAAGAGTACCAAAAAGAGCAGTTGGGCTAATGTCAGAGGTATTTTATCTCTGATTTTTGCTTTTGTATGACAGTAATCTTTAAAATTATAATGAAGTGTAGTATAATACCAGACTTGCTTCTCTCCATTGTAGTATATTTAGCATGTCGAGTTTTGATACAGAAAGTCTAAGTTAAAGAATTTTGCTTAGGAAAATACAAAAAATTTTCTTGTAAACAGAATTCTGGAAGGAAGGCATCTCATGACTGTTCTGTTTTTCTAGGTCCTTTTATAGAGTTTTGACAGAAGAATTCTATTAAAACTATAAGTTGCTTATGGTTCTGACCTTCCAGAAATATTCCTCTCCTGCCACTTAAGAATCTGTGTATAAGTGTATCAATTTTTGTGAAACTTTGGCTAAAAAAACTGTTTAAATATTGACATAATTAAATCTGTAGTGTACAGCTGCCTTTAAAAAAATGTAAACATGAAATTGGAATAAATTTACTTCAAGATTATTCTTTGAGCAGGATTTTTCCTTTGAAAACAGACTTGAAATTTCCAATTGGTCCCAACTGCAACTGAAATGTATTTGCTGTAGTAGTTAAACAAATGTGGGAAAAGAATGTAAACTCAAGATAACTCAGGTTGCTTACACTGAAATTTACTTGTTTTTTCCTTATTTTTTCCCCATTAGTTCAGTTTTGAAAAGAAACCTTTGCTCTATCAGTATATGTTTCTCCATTTTCAGTTTTTGAAATATGAAACAGAAACTTCAGTATTCTTGAGATAGAAGACTTATTAATTTAACATTTCATTTTAGTGCTTATTTGGCACATTATTGAAAATGACCATATTTGATTCTTAGCTTCTGTGATGTTAACCAAGGGTATTTATGGATTTGCTCTGGTTTCCTCGTTAGCATCTTTTAGAAAGCATTTTAATTTTGTTCAGAATTTAGGTATACCTCAAACAATTTAAATTTAGGGAAAATATATATTAGTCATGATTTCAGAAATAAGTAATCATGGCATGTTAATAAATTAGTCATCAGTTTGAAATATTTTGCGATTATTGATTATTGATAACATTTATTCCCAGATATAAAATTGTATAGCTAGTAGTTTTATTAATTCTTTCATTTTTAGTACACTATACATAATTTAATATATTTTCTTTAAATAGTAGCAAATGGTTAAATATTTGGGAAAACAATGTTTTTCAGTTTTAGAGTCCTAGGCATGATATATTCTGATATATGATTGCCTAAGTAAAGCCCAGTATTCTCCAATTACTCCATTATATATTTTAAGTTAATAGAGCTGTATTTCTCCAGAGATTATTTAACTCTGCCAGTCAATCCTGAATATAAATGTAATTGGAAGAACTTTCTTGCTTATAACTTAGATTTTTATAGGTTCTTTATAATTTACTGCACACCCTTTGTATCTAAGGAGAACTCTTACTAAGTCTCATGGAACTCTTATGAGCAAAGTAGTATCCCCATTTAAAGTTTAGGTAATGGAGGCTTAGAGAAGTAAAATAATCTGTCCATCACAAATCTTTTAAAAGGCACCAACTATAATCCTTAAACTCTGCTTCCATTAATATTATTTATTGTGCCATCTTTATTGATAACTGTGTTCAGCATTGCTATTGAGTAAGCAATCTTTCACTTTTTATTTATGATAAAATTATTAAAGCACTTAATTTTTTCATTGTATGTTTTAACATCAAACAGGTTTTAGTTTTTCATCAAACTGCTTTCTGCTTAGAAATGATGAAAGAAGGTGATAGCTCTTCTGCACCTGAATTTGAGAGAACAATAATAGAGGATAATATTTCCAGAAAATGAAAGTAGCTCCCATACTATTTTTCAAAACTGTTTTCGTGCAGAGGTGCACTAAAAGCACCCCTAGGTTTGATGAATCACTGGAGGACTCACAGAACTCGGTCTGTAGTCATGCTCATGACTAAGAGTTATTGCAGTGAAAGAGTACAAAGCATGATCAGCAAGGGGGAAAGGTGCGTGGGACCAAATCTAAAGAAAGGAGGTTCAAATTTCTAGAGGTCCTGTTGCAGTGATGTCACATAGTACATGTAGATTCCTCCAGCAATGAGTAAGAACAAGACAGGCAAAGCGCTGTCAACCAGAGAAGCTCATTAAAAGCCAAGTACCTGAGACAGACTTAATTGGGGATCCTTACGAAGGCATGCTGGGCCTCGTTCATACCAGAACTGGAGACTCACAGGAGGAAAGCAGGTGTTTACCGCATTGTTCATATAGTTTAGGCACAATGAGCCACCCTATCTTTTAGAGGAAGTTTTATATGACTCTAGGGAACTGTTTACCAGCCAAGTTCCCACATGCCAGGCAAAGGGCAACCTTGCAGCCAGCCTTTCCTAAGGAGAGGCGGCCTCAGACCTGCTTTGTTCGGTGTTATGTGGGATTCAGGAGGCATTGGGGAAATTAGGTGTTCTTGGTCATTTGATAGTATAGTGGGCATGATTGCATTGAAAATTTTGTTGAAATAATCTCAAAGTAAATGGTATAATTAAGGGTATTTATTTTACTGAAGTCATTAATATAGTATTTACTGAAGTATTAATGTAGTATGTCTTTATTGAACGATTCCTCCAGCTATTGGTTTCAGTTATTGAAGGAATTGAGTTTCTGTGCATGGAATTATTTAGCAACCAGACCTCAATTTCTATGGAAAAGTTAGTAGGATGTGTTATTGTTGTTGTCATTGTTATACTTCACTTGAGAGAAACTGCTAGAGTATTGCATCATTCCAAAGAGCATATTTTATAATTTGAACTACCTGATATTATTTTGTTTGAAATGATGATGTATAGTTAAGAATAATAGATGTCTGGGATAATAAAAGCCTTATGATTGTCTAAATCAATCTGGAACCAGTACAGTAAGACCTCCTGTTAAGCAAATACCTGACTGAGAGAGGACCATGGCAGACTTGTTCCTCGTTTTCTTGTCGTCAGAACACGGAGCACTGGGTGTTGTCTCTCTTTTTACCACTGTAAGGCCAATGCGGATGGAGCACAGTGTCTGGCATGTAGGAGGTGCTTGAGTATTTATTGAATGAATGAGTAACTGAGTGGGTACGTGAGTGAAAAGAGTGACTGGTAAGATGTCAGGAAACTTAGTTCATAAATTGCCAGAGGAATGTGGGAAAGAGGAAAGCAACATCTGTGCCATTTGGTAGAAATTATCAGGGTTTCTCCAAAAATTAACTGTTTTCATCTAGATGATTCTTCTGAAGGAATAGGAGATTAGCTTATTATTTAAAAGAATTGGCTGTACAAGTTTTTCAGTGCCTAATTTCTCCTGGTAGACCTTTTAAAGAGAATTTCCAAAGTACTGAACAACTACAATCTGATTCCTTTCCTTTTCTTTTTTCCTGTTTTAAAGAGAGGCGGCCCCTCAATCATGGTACTAGAGTTTTTCTTTTTCAAAATATCCATTAATTAATTAATTAATATATTTGTTCTCCTTCAAGATTTAATCGATTGAGAAAAGAAGGAATCATTGCTAAGTTAGATTGCTACCACTTCGCCAAAAACGTTTCCTTCCTTTTCTCCCCAGCATCACACACGAGCTGTCTCAGCAGTCGGCTCCGCCAGCGGCTGCAGCGCCAGAGGGGCCGGGGAGCCCAGCCTCTGCCAGGGCCGGGGTGGCCGGGGTAGCTGGGCTCACTACTGCCGCCGCCTTCAAGCCTCTGGGATCCACCAGTGGGATCAAGTCACCAAGCTGGCAACGGCCAAACCAAGCAGGTATGCTGGAGAAGTTGCTTGCTTTTTGCTTTTCTTAAGTGTAATTATGAAAATGTGTTTGGGATATATGATCGAATACACTGGTGAAACCTAGTCTCAGCTATCTACAGTTTAAAAATTGAGAGGAATAGTTACAGCTTTGTTTCTCTCTGAAGTGTCTCTTAAACATTCTCGGTGTGTTTTTGATGCAACTGCCACTTGCTATTTCTGATTATAGAATTGGGCATGGCCTGGTTTCCCAGATTATTCAGGAAGCATGGGTTGAATTGTAAATCTAGGGTCTTACTAACGAACTATATTGTTGGAAAGGTAGCCTTGGAACTACAGCATTTTAGTTTTGATCATATATACAAAATAATAACAACAGAGGCATTTGTTGCTATCAGACAGTTACTGAAGAAAAGGACTTTTACTTTTTGTCCTCTGAAGATTCACGAGGCAGAAGCGGAGGAAGGACGCAGTAGGTACTAGAAAGAGAGCATTTCTAGCATGGTAGGAGGGAGCAGCTTGGGCTTCATTTGGAGATCTGAGTTTTTATTCACTTCTGCAGATAAACAGCTTTAAATAAAGTCACTTAACCTCTTGACACTCAGTTTTCAGATTTGCAAAATGAAAAGAAACTAAATATTTCTCCAAACACAAATGAAGGTTATGATTCTAGGACTAAAGTACCTCTTAACAGGAAGATGAGACCGTCCTTAAATGTTGCTGATCCTTCCCTCAGCCTTCATCTCTTCTTACTCTCTGTGCTCTCCCTGGATGATGCGTCATCCAGATTCCTTTTACTACCCTGCCCCTGATGATCTGCAGGCCTCTCTCTCCTGAACCCCGTATTCTCAAACTTGTTGACCTGCCTGCTGTCCCAGGTGGCACCGTAAATGCAGCACATCCAAAAATAGCATCACCCATCCCTGGCACCCAGGCACCACAGCTAGAAAGTAAGGTTGAGACCCTCACCGCCGGCCCCATGGTCTCACAGTAACTAACACCTAATGGTTCCTCTTCTTAGTACTTCTCACGTTTCTTCTCTGTGTGGTCAGAGCCATTGCTTTGGTACAGGCCCTTGTCGCTGAGAACAGCTTCTAACTGATTTCCCAATCTCCTCACCCCATCGATTTGTCCTCCGTTACAGGTGATCTTTCTTTGCCCATGTCACTCTCCTGCCACACATGCTGTGCTGTGTTTCCCCCATTAAGACCGTATCCACTCTGACCTCTGCTACCTTTTCAGTCTCATCTCCTGCTGCTCCCAATTTATAATCTGTGCTGTGGTCTTCCTGAAGTATCTTCAGTTACTGAGACATGCCATGTTACCTTATTTTTGAAAGTTCTGGTTCCTCTGCAAAGAAGGCACTCCCCCCCCCCATCTTATCCCCTGTGTAATTCCAGTCCTTCCTTATCAGTTTTGGGATGAGTATTGAGTGACTGCACAAGGGGTTGATTTGAAAAATATGATAGCTTTAAAAAAAAAGACCGTTTATTATTATTTAAGAATTTTTTAAGTTATAAGAGTGGAAAGAGGGGATTTTTAATTAATTTCATTAAGAATCCATCTTTGTTTTGTATTTTCCATAGTGTTTAAATATATTAACACTACATTTATTGTAAGTCAGTTATCTTTAGAAAATTACTGATTATTTATATAGTTAAAATTTATTTCATAGTGTCATTTTGTATAGTTTCTAATTACCATTGCTAATTTTGCAAAGAAGCTACAAGTTTTGTGTTACGAGAGAAAGAAAAAAAGCCATTGCATATGATCTTGACTGTTTTAAAGAAAAGACTTTTATTACTTTTGAACCCTTAAAATATTTAGACTAATATCATTAGAGATTTCTGCACTATTTGACTTAGCAAGATCTATTCTCTTGAAAAAAATGCTGATGGCTCAGCCCTACACATTTTAAATTATTTCCATTTCCTTAAAGCTTAGCTATGACAATGGAGAGTTGCTGTAATTATTTTGTATGTGATTAGAATACAGAAAGCAACTTTCATAAAATTTTTTTTGGTATGGTAATTGAAAGGGAACAGGAAAATGTTTCCTAAAAAAGCAAGGAAAAAACTAAATTTCAGAGGTAGAAACTTAAGGAAGGGTACAAAGTATATGTGCTGTGAAGGGCAGAAAGTGTATGTACTGCTTTTGGAAATTCCGAAACTGGTCAAAATACTGCTCTGCCTATTAGAGTGAAAAGATGTGGAACTCCTGGAGAATACACTACAGCAAAATTACCACGAGAGGGCGACAGAATCCTTGTTTCTCTTGGTCTAATTTAGTTTGTTACAATAATCAAAGCAGGCAAATAATATAGATATAAAACTATAATCATGATTCACTTGGTTAATATTTAAAATATTAATCTTTTTACAGAAGATATAACTGAATCTAGTTGAGAAAAACTACAACAGTACAGAAAATTATACAGTGTATATAACACTATAAAGCATTAATTATTATTAAAAGAAAATGTTTTGCAGTTGTGAAGTTTTAGTTGAACTACATCATGATGCTAAGCTCAAATCAAAAAATATTTGCAGAACTCTTGCTGTTTGTCTTGCTCTAGGTTCTACAGACTGACAATGAGTTTATGTTATGTAAAAGTTACTTATTTTATGCTATTTTGTAAAAATTGTAAAATGAATACAAAATTCCCAGCCACCCAAATTCTATAATTTTACTCTACCTAGCATTACACCATATTTCAACAAAACAAAACAAAACAAAACAAAACAAAAACCTCAGAATCTACTTAGTCTTTGATAAATAGTTTCAGGGGCTTCCTAATGCAAATGAAAAAGTTCTTCTGATTTAGAAGGTGGTAGCTGTTTCATGATGGGTTCTTAACGTTCTTCACAACTCACCTGTGAAAACGACAGTGCCAACCAAAGAGTGCAAAAGCTAGAGAGGCCAGTCGCTGCACTAGTGTGGACTCAGATCAGACACTGAACAGGTGGCGTTTCTTTTCTCATGCTGAGAACTTCAAGCTTCTTTCTCTTGTTAGTTCACAGCTGTGCTCTAGTGTGGGCAAAAAAAAGGGGAAAAAAAAAGATTTTATTACCCCCCTCACCTACCCACCAACACCAAAGATATCATTTTAAAATAATTCCTGCAGTTGGATGGGAAGGATGGGAGCAGAATCAGCAAAATGCAGTCTATGGCCCACTTAATTGATCGTGAAACAGTGTAATGGACACAGTCAGTCTTTTCATAAAAAGTGAAACAGAGTAGAAAATATGAGAGTATTTTACTATATGAAGTATATTAACATATTCAGGGTACATATCACATTATGAAAATGTGGTTTTAGTTTATGGATGTATATATACATGAATATGTATGTAAGTGTCTATATATGCACACATACAGACACCTATATTTTGAATCTTTCTATTTTTATAGTTAAGAAACAGTTTGAAAGACACTTATTTAAATAAGTATTTTAGTTATACTTTTGCCTATTGGGTGATGACTGATTTAGTTTTGAAATGATAACCAAAAAACACAAAATCAAAAACAAAAGGCTACACTGAAAGGGCTAATTGGAATTTTAAGACCTACAAGTGCATTCTGAACCTGTCATGGGTTTCTGTTACCTCCATTGAAGTTCTGACTTTAAATCTGAGATCATTTCACTTGTGGTATCATATAGCCCGTGTTACCCAGAAGTCTTTCAAGAGCACAGTAATGCAACACCAGTTGACAAATAGGGACTAGGTGTGTATGTCACAGCATGATAGTTTAGACTGGATTATCTTCTTTTTCTCAGGAGTGTAGTTTAACATACACTGCCACACATACACAGCTTACCAGAGACGGACAGCTAAATATTTCAGGATACAAAATGTTAAAAAGTTCATAGCCTGCATGAAAGTATCAAGATACAAAAGAAGTGAGAATCCATGCTTGAGCTTTACGTAAGCTAGCCATATTACTTCCTACATGCACCTTGTCTTTGGTAATAACTTCCATAATTCCAATGCAGTAGTCCCCTTTAGAAATGTTTACTGGAGCTAGTAAATTACATAAAAGGCAAGATTCTTCTTGTTATTTTTCAAAATTGAGGATTTGTACTTCTTTACACTTATATTTTAACTCACTACATTTGTACGTCTGACAGGCTTTTTAACACTTGAAATTTTCATATTGTATATAATAAGTGGTTAGATAGATATTTTTAAAACCCTTTTAAATTTAACAGTATACATTTAAAAATATGTTCCTGTGTTTCTGTAGGTGACCTAATCTGGAATATAATATTTTTCCTAGATTTGGTTTAGGTTATTGATTACCAGATTAGGTAAGTTTAGTTCATTTGATGCAAGTATATATATAAAATATTACTGTCTTACCAAATATAGTCAGGTGTTTTTCACAAATTCAGTCTTAAAGTCATGAAGAGCCATGACATGTTGAAAGCACATAAGTTTTCTAACTTTAATTATATACACAATGAGAATGACCAGTGCATTAGAATATAAGCAGAGCTTTGCTGGATCAGGCCTACTGTTCGTGGAACCCAGTTTGTTGACTAGAGAGGCCCTGAAGAATAGAAACCCCTGCCCTCTGGGGCAGCGACCTCAGAAGGCTGTAGATGTTGCCTGGATGGGGTGCTGGGACTTCAGTTTCTTTACTAAAATAAGGGTGTAAAAAGCTCCCTGTAGTATCGTTGTGGGGCTCGAATGATGCAATGTATATTGAAGTGCCTGGTACATAGAAGATACTCAAGAAAGGTGGTATGTCTAGCCCTTTATTCTTTTTAATGATAGTGTTAGTAACTTACACTGTTACCATCCAATACAACAGTTCTCCTCACGTGACTTCCCTGCTTGAAGATGTTGTGGGCCCTTTGCTGCCCACACGTTAAATGTTTGGCTTCTTAACTGGACTCACAGTCCTTTCACAGCCGTGTGCCAGCTTCCTCTCCAGCCTCACTCACTTTGTATTATCTTTCCTCGTGGTCCCTCCGGTCCTGGCACACTCAAGTTTGTGAGTTTATACCATTCCTCAGGCGCACACGTCTGTACTTTGTACAAGGGGCTTCTTTTACTTAAACTGCTTTCCCACCCTTCTACCCGTGAGAAATTTCTCTCCACTCCTTAATACCGGATGTCATCTCTTCTGTGACCCTTTCTTGAGTCCTCTGAGTAGTTGCCTATTCTTTCTCTATGTTCCTACAAAATTTTGATGATGGCTTTATTGTAACATTCATCCTGTTCATTTTGGTTGTTTACATATGTGTATTTTACCTGTGTTTTTAGAACCCCTTAAGGACAGGGACCAAGTTTTACTATCTTTGTTTTACAGCACTGAACCAATAGCTGGTACCGTTTACAGGCCCTCATTCTGTAAATGCCAGTGCTAGGTTTGTTTGTCTTATTTTGGACATCCTCAGATGATTTGAAGGATTCTCCAGACATTGTTTTTCCCTCCTGCCAGACTTGAAATCCCCACGGCAGTCACTGAACAGGGTGGGCGTGCTGCCTGCCAAGGGCCACCATTAAAAACCATACATACAGATAAAGGAGAAGGGGCTTTCACTGTCCTTGGAGATTAAATTCCCAGAAGGCTTAAAAGTTGCAAACATAAACAATACTGTAACTAGTACTGTATTATTATTTTCCAGTAATTAAAAAAATTAATAATAGATCTGAAGCCATCTGGTAGGAAGTTTTTTCTCAAAAAATATGGAAATTTACAGCATATAAGAAACCAAGAAGTGGAATGCAGAGGAAATATTAGGAATAGTTCACCAGCCTTGTCACGGTGGACAAATTAACTGGGATGCAAAGCACCAGTAAGTAACAGAAATCAATTTAAAAAAAATACAGAATTAAATCTGATTATAAGGTCCAGGTCAGAAGGCCTGGAGGTCTGGGTCAGTGGGAACCAGAGAAAAAGACCAATAAAGTTCCAGTGATACAGTCTTGAGGTAGCGTGTGTATTTGTCTATAGTGGAGTCATAGTTTATGCAAGAACAAAGTGTTCATGTTTGTGCGTAAAGTAAAATCATATGCAGTCAAGGCCCCCTTGAATATTCTCAGGAAGAGGCCAAGTTGGAGAGGGAACAACATACGTGGAAGCTCTCAGAGAACTTGGCTTCTCTGCGGAAGGGCAAGTGGTTCAGTATGTTCAGGACAGTAGAGTGGCTGGAAAGAAGGTTGGATGGATTAGTGGGGGTCTGCTCAGAAAAGGCTTTGAAAGTAAAAAAGAGTGTGGATAGATGCAGAAAGGAAGCTATGGTAAGATTTGTAAGTTGGACCGTGACACAATCAGATTGGCATTATTGACAGATCATTACTGCATTAATGTGTTTAAAAGGTTATCATGACTTCAGTATAGAGATTAAGACTGGAGTCCTAGAGACGACTGATGCGTTTGTTGAGGTAATCCTGTGCAGGGGTGATGATAATGAGTATTAACCTGGGCATTGACAGTGGGAGCAGAGAGAATTCCAACAGCAAGAGAATGCAAAGTACTTACACTTTAACCTGCCTGGGAGGCAGGTTCTAACCACCGCTCCCCTGGGGAGTGTTGTCCCTTGTGGAGTATTCATGTATCCTCTGTTAGAACCCTGGTAGAGGATTGCATTTGGCTTAAAGAAACTATACTTTGTTTTAATTCAGACTATGGCTCAAAAATTGATTGTATCTTTAAGTTTATGTAATGTGTGTAGTTATAAAGTAAAAATCTGAGTGGATTGCACCTTGTACTTGAGAAATATGTTTAAGTTTGCTTTTCTAACACAACTAGTCTATTTTTGCCGCATTTCCTCAGGTGAGTGCATTCATTTCCTCTAAATCAGTATGTGCTAAACGTTCACTCTTTTTCATTTCTTTATAGTTGCAAATACAAGGTTGGTTGCTTTGGCATGATCCGCACTGCATTGCTTGCCTTTGCAGGAAGCACTTGTACTACATGTTGTCATGGAAATAAATATCATGAGATGAAAAAGGGGTTTCTTCTGAGACTAAAGAAGAAAAACTCTATAGCGCCCCATTGGTCAAAAATTAAATACTTATGTTATTTGTGTGTAGTTCAGAAAGCTTTAAGTCCATGCATAGACTTTACTTTTTTTTTTCATTAATTACGGATTATTTCTTCCCACTTTTAAAAATATGTCGATTTTGAGAGCATTTGTAATGATTCTTAAATGTGTTAACATTGTAAATTTTTAATAAATAACACAGTTTGTTGCTCAGAAAAAGCATTGAGCTATACAGTACTGGCTAATGCTCTAATCACCATTTTTCTTTAGAAAATAGTATGACTTTATTTCATAGAGCCATTGAAAATAAGCTGTGTTATGTGTTCTTTCTTTGTCATGTAGTGGTGTCTAGCCATGCTGAAATGTCTCCTTTTTCTGTTTTCTTTGCAGTTCTTGTAGCATGTTAGAATAATGCCACCTTCATTCTTTGTTTAATTACACACAACTCCATCTATTCTGTCCCCTGATGCTGGCAAGAAATTATTGGATTTCTTGTTTTTACTTTTATTATTAAATGTGTCCATGGAGGTAGACATTCTACAGAGAAAAGTAAAGGTATTTACTGAATATTATGGTGATATACCCAGTACACAAGCAGTATTTTATCATTTAATATGAGACATTCTTAACCTCCTTTACTCCATATGTAACAAATATTTCCCTATATTCTACTTACGGCATCGTTCCCTTCACGTGTATCAGGTACAAGTTTCTTCTGCTGTCTGAAAGCAGAGGTTCTTACGAAACCTTTTGTAAGGCAAAGTCATGGAAAGCAAAGAAGCAATTACCTTTTTTCATAAAAGTAAAAATCCTCTTTAGATTTCTTTCGGTTTAGTGAAAATGAGCACTAATGAAGTCTTTCATAAAAGCAAAGTGGCACAAAACAAACTTCCTGAAAGCGGAGAATATCTGTAATATGTATACAGGCTTCTTATTAGTGAATTGCTAATTTTTTTGTGAAGCAATTTTAATATATGTAGTAAAAGCGAGAGCTTATAGTTGGCAATGAGATTTGCAAACATCAGTATTTCTTTTTTAAAAGATGAATTGTGTTTTGAAAAAGCACAGTGCAAGTAAGCACTTGGAATCATTTGCAAATCTTTTAGGGACACAATAAATTTCTTTTGGTCAAGTGAAAAAGGGAAAAAGATACAAGCCTACTTTCAAAATGAATATTCAGTTAATTTTAGCTCTGTTATATTGTCTTGGGGAGTACTCACTGGGCCATTTGGAACGCAAGAATATAGTTGGTAGCCTTGAGAGGAGCAAACATCCTCTTTTAACAGTAAAATAGTGGATATCGTTGATTAGTAGTAATAATCATGTTTTTATAATTTTTCAGTTCTTTAAAGTATCCTTTTATTCAGAATATACAAAAAGGTAATATCATTAAAATTTTAAATGGGCATCATTTTCCCAGTGAGGTAATTCAGAGTCAAAGAGGTGTCAAAAAATTTGCTCAGGGTCCTATAGTGATTTGAACCCAGTTATTTTGACTAAATGGTGCAATTTTCTATATCACAAGATCACATCAGTGAATATATTTAGGAAGAACTAGCTCTCTTAGGGATAGCCTAGAAAGAGCAGATAGACTAGGTAACTTGCAATTAGTGAGATCTGTTTCAAGTAACATTTTCATTGCTTCTAAATTGCAGTTTTTAAATTTATCTAAGATTCTAGTTAACATGACCCTTTACCATACCCTGCTCCTGGTGTATGCTACATTTTAGAAATTTAAAAAAAAAAGCTTTTTTATTCATTATGGACAGAGCTTTGGAGAGATCTGATGCAGTCTTTTTTTCAAGGAAGACTTGGATGTATTTGTGAGATCTGATTAGATCGAAGACTGAATGATGTGCATCTCAGTTATAAGTGGATATAAATTCTATATTTTATTTGAGGTCTAAAGGAGATAGGGGTGAGAAAGGAAATTACTGTTTCTACAACCATCCCGAATTTCATTGTAGGCTTTCCGCTGCAGTAATAAATCGAGATAACTAGATTTGCTTAGCTAGGATGGATAGATTTATTGGTTCCATTTTTAAATTTTGATATGAATAAGTAAACTGCTACCAGTTGCGTATGTTTCATCTCTTCTAATAATGTTTTATTGCCATCTGCTCCCCTGCATTTTGACATCATTAAACTAAACAGTTCACTTGCTGTAAAGGCTTAACTGGTGTTGTCCATTGTCAAAACCATGGTGTGAAGCATGTAAATATCCCCTGTCTCTTTATGTAACAAATATATTTTTGTTTAGAATTATGACTCTCATACAGGAAAAAATCAAAGTAACAGCCATTAACTGCCCTCTTTTTTTTTTTTAATTTTAAATGTCCTCTGATTGGAATTGACCCCCTTGCTGGAAGCTTCCCACGGTGATGCAGGTGCACTGTTTTGAAAGCTCTTCTTCCTCCCCATTCTCCTCTCACCCTGAGATCAAAATATTAAGTCATTTTTAAGGGAAGATACTTGGATTTATTCACATATGCTTTTCATGCAGAATTATTACATCTTATTAATTAATGCATATGATTCAAACCAGGGGCCCTTGGCCACCTCTGCTGCACCACCTGTCTTTGTAAATAAAGTTTTACTGGAGCACAGAGATGCTCATTCGTTTACATGTTGTCTGTGACTCCTTTCATGCTTCAGTGGCAGAGTTGAGTAGTTGCAACATAAACTATATGGCCCACAAAACTTAAAATATTTAGCCATTTGCAGAAAAAAAAAAACTTTAGGTTTAAACCACAGGTGTAAGAAAAACCATGCCTGATAATTCTGCACAGCAGCTGTACACTTTACTGGGGATCTTGGGCACCCTCGTCCGACACTAATCCTAAGGCCCTGAGTTGCCTATTTGCTTGTGAACATCACCCATAAGAAGGGAAATTCTTTGGGAGCAGGTATCTTACTCTTAGGTGTATCTTTCATACCAGAAGATTTCCTAGAGCTGAAACATTAAATGTGCTCACTAGGTAGCTGTTGAATGGATATTTTCTTTTTTTTAGCCATGTAGGATCTGGTGTCAGAGTGTAATAATGACTGACAGTGATGAAGCATTTCTTCCACATTCAAGGAACTGTAAGCAAACACTGCTTATACCACCTTATTTAACCCTCTTACACTTTGAGGTCGTTATTTTTGCTATTTTACAGATGAGGGAAGCTGAGACCCAAAGTGATGACATTTCTGAGTTCACACAACTAGAAATGAAAAGAATGAGGAGTCCACAAGTATCTTAACATTAGTCATTATACTAGAGATACTGCTTCCTCCAGCATAGAATAGCTGAGCAGTGTTCTCTGCTTCTAAAAGATGTGAAATTCAGATATAGCTTTGGATAATGATAATAAGGTTTTGTTTATCTTAAAGATCTAGTGACTAATTGAGAGAGAGCGAGCTTAGAGAATTAGTAGTAGTAATAGAAGCATAAGAAATATCCCCAGTTTTAAATTTTCCAGTGACTTACTATTCATCATTAGAGACATGTTTGGTGTTGTCTGACACGGGGAACTCTTCTTAAATTTTCCTTCCCTTTCTGCTTCAGTTGTTCTGCTTCCATTAAAAGAATGAGCACTATTTATATGAGCATTCAAATCTGAGGTACCTTTCTCCTTTATTTCTGAGACTAGATTGCTTTCTCACTTACATAAATAGATGAAAATTGGTGGGGAAATGGTAGAAACCAAGCCCATTTGGGTTTTATGTTACTTTAGGAATAGGATATGTGAGAACTCTAGATATAATGTGAATATAAATAATTTTAATGCATGGTTTTCTCATTCAAATATAAGCTAAATTCTACAGATTTAATGTTTTAAATGAATTCTTAGCTTATAGAGTCTATTTGAGTTTACATATAGGTGATCCTCTTTAGTATTCTTGAGGTCATGAATCATAACTCAGATTTGTGGGGATTTTTTTTTTAATATTATTTTGTTTCTTTTTGTTGTTTCTTCTTCTTTATCCCCCACTTCTCTCTTAGCATAAAGCACATTGAGCACCCATGATTAGGGCGTGGATTTGTCTTCCCATTATAAAATTAGAAATTGAAACAGTGATACGGTGATTTATAAAACTCTATAAATGATAAATAATTTGTTGATTTTTAATTGAATGTTGGCAAAACCAGAAATTTTAAAATCTCTTATCTTTATTTTCAAGGTACAGACTGAGTTTCTTTTACTTGTAACTCTGACCAAATGGAAATGTTCTATGGAAGGTCAGTTAGTAGGGAGAAAAAGGCAAATTTCTGTATCCCGAATTTTGATGATGTGTGATGCAACAAATTAAAAAAGAAGAGAAAACCTAATCTAAGTCCCCACACTCACTTTAATTAAAATACTCGAGATCCAGTTTAATCTAGGTTCTTAAGAGTTGAAAGGCTGGCTGCTGATGGAAGAAACTAACCTCCTGAAGTTGCGGAAATATCTGATACTTGGCCTTGGGCGCACCTGTTCCAATTCTTTACGGCATACATACCAGCATTCTCCACTGCTGAGAGAGATGATAGTAGTTTAATCTGTCCGATTTTGCTTTTAATCACTGAATTAAGAAAAAAAGTTTGATTCCACTTGATAATATTTGCACAAACCTCTCTAGAATGTACTTTCTTCTGATCCTGGATCTTGGCTCAACTTTAAACCTTTTCTATTTCTACTGGATGTGATTTCATGCCTGGATTATGAAGAGTAGACGGTTGTTTATGCTTTCAACATAAGGAGCTTGACAGACAAAATGCGCAGATTCTCTGCTTGTCGTGGCCACCATCTGTTTGAAATGATTGGGGAAGGGGTGGAGAAGAAAGCACTTGGTGCCCACGATAATGTGCAAGTGTGTAGCCATCGCTGCTGCCCAATTTAGTATGTGCAAAATTTCTACCATAGCTTTGTGAACATATTCTTTGAGATGTTGAATTACAAGACTTTATCTCCCCAAGAGTACCAGAGCGTCACTTTGATGTAGCCCAGTTGTTTATATGAGGACAGCACTAGCCTCAGTGTTTATAAGAACACCCCTGCTAGGAGAAGTTGTTTTCCACACCAGGAAACCTCCCATATGATTTCTTTCTGTCTTGTGCAGGCTGTAAACGTTTTTCTTTTTCCTTTTGAAGGAGAATATTAGTATTCTTGATATCAGCCTTATTTCTGACTTAGTAAGAATGAAATATTACAGAATTTTTAAAACATATTTTATGGTTATCTGTAGATTTACTGCCATAACGTTCTCTGTTACTTTCTCTTAATTCAAGTGTAGTAGGTGAACTATTTACATCAATAAAGCTTATACAACAAAATGGATTCAACATTCCAATGCTTCCAGCCTGTTTGTCCTTAGCAGAAGTACTAGATCTGTAATTATACTTCGTTTCTGAAGCAGTTTATATAATGGCTGAGAAGTATGGACAGTCAGGTTGAGGGAAAGAAAGTTAGATCTCTGTAGGAAATGAATCTTTTACAGAATACATGAAGGGCTTAAAAGTGATAATCTAAGACGTTAGACATACCAGAGCAAATTAAAAAATAATGCTTTCATACATTATTCCTAAATTTATCCCAGCAGACTTATTAAGGAAGTTAAAATAGCAGAAATGAATCATCTCAGTTATCACTATCCCCTCCTTCTAAACTCATCTAGAAGTTAGTACTTCCGGATTTAGATCACACTTGAGAACATCTGCCTTCATGTTTTCATGGGTCAAAGGAGTACCTGGCAAAGAGCTTGTCACACAAAAAGCGCATAATAAATATTTGATGAATTAATCTTTAGGGACATAGGCACTGGAGTAGACAGAAATGGTTTTGGATCCCATATTCTCCACTCTGCTTCTTTGGCTTCCATGCCATACTCTCCTGTTTTTTCTCCTACTTCCCTCTCTGTTCCCAAAGTATTTCTGTTATTTTGCTTTATGCCTTAGGAGTTCTTCTATTTCATACTACTCTTTCTCTGAACAACTTCATTAATTTTCACAGCCATCAATATGCTGATGACTCTTGAATCGGTTCTTCTAGCTAAGTTCTTTTTCCTGAGTTCATATATCCACTAGACTATCTGTACTTAAAGGAAACACAAGCACCTCCAACTCAAAAAAAAAAAAAAAAGGGTTTGAGCTCTTTGAGAGAAAGGACAGTACATGTTTGGTTCTCTCTTCTGTACCCACGCATAACATAGTACCTGCCACACTGTAAACTCTCAGTATACACTTGACTGAATGAATATCTGTAATTAAACTCATTATCTTTCCATCATTCTAGCACTAATCCCACTATAACATAATTGACTGTTTACTAGTCTATAACCTTTAAACTTCGGAGGGCAGAAACCATGTCTGTCTTGTTCATAGTGGTAAAGTCTAGCACAATTTTTGTTCAAAAAATAGTAGTTGTTCAAAAAACATTTGCTGCATTTTATTGCTCTACATGTCCTTGGACAAATCACTAATCCTTTCTGAACTTTGTATTCCTAACCCCATCAAATAGTAAGAATAATACCTTGTATTATTGTTGAGAAGATGAAAGTTCAGGTTAGTATGTGTAAAATTTCTCTTCAACTTTTTACTATTAAAAAAGGTTCAGATACACACACACACACATAACTGGAGAGTTGGTTTCTTCTACATGCATATTGTAAGGGGTGGGAAGATGGAAGGATTCATAGACTAAAAAATTGAAGACATACATGCACCAGATATAATATATGGACCTTCCTTATTTGGGTCCTGATTAATATTGTGTTGGGGTATGTGTGGAAGGCAGAATAATGCCCCTCCCCAAAGATGTCCATGTCCTAATACCCAGAACCTGTGAATATGTTACATTACACAGTCAAAGGGGAATTAAGGATGCAGATGGAATTATGATTGTTTAATCAGCTGACCTTAAAATAGGCATATTATTCTGGCGAGCCCAGTGTAATCCCAAAGGCTTTTAAAAGTAGAAGAGGGAAGCAAAGAGAGAATTGGAATACTGTAGTGTGAGAAGGCCTCAACCTGCTGGCTTTGAGATGGAGGAAGAAGGCATGAAGCATGGAATTTGGGCAGCTCTAGAAGCTGGAAAAAGCAAGGAAATGGATTTTGCCTAGAGGTTTCAGGGAGAAACACAGCCCTGCCAGCACCTTAATTTGGCCCAGTAATATCTGTGAAGGAGAATTGTAAAATAATACACTTATGCTGTTTTTAAGTCAGTTAAGCTTTTAGTAATTGGTTATAGCAGCAAGAGAAACTAATGCAGAGAATAATCAGAAATAAACTGGAAAATTGGTTATTTGATGATGTTAAGGAAGTTTTTATTTGAGGTGTGATAATGGTACTATGGGTAGGTTTTTAAAGAGTACTCTTAGAAATGATACTGAAATACTATGGATTAAATGACAGATCCTGAATTTGCCTCAAAATAATTCAGAGATGGCAGTGGGGTGAGTAGGATATTGACAAAACATGATCAGTTAGTTATCAGGTGAAGAGTTGTTAAAGCTTGATTTTTCCCTTTTATTAAATTTTACTGGGTTTTAAAATAATGAATTGTTCCCTTAGCATCTTGTGAAGATGATTAATGTGGTTTTGTAAAAATTCCAGAATCATTGTGATCCCATGTAAACTTACATGAAAAAAGTATTTCAATCCTTTGTAGTTATTATTATTATTATTACTTAAGCTGTCTCATCTGCTTCTTCAAGTCCATTTGATACCACTGTAGTTCTTTCACAGCATTCTTGCTTTCTCATTTGACAAGATATTCTAGATTTTCCATGTTCATTTTTTTTTTTTTGTCCCAATCATAGAATCAGCAGTTTCTCTAAGAAGTCTGGTTCCTTTCAGTGGGAGGACAATAATTCTGCTACCAGAGTCATTCATTCTCTAAACAAAGGTTTCCTAAACAATATGCCAGGAAGTGTTCTAGGTGCTAGAGATATAGCAGTGAACAAAATAAGCAGTGTCCCTGACCTCAAGGTATGGAGAAATAGATAATAAAAAGCAGTAAGAAAAACATAAAATGTATTAGATAGGGATGATAAACCAGTTAAGGAGTATAGAGAATGCTGGTTTGTGGGGAGGGGGTTGCTGTTTTATACAGGATGGTCAGAGCCACATTGATAAAATGGCCTCTGAGCAGAGAACTGGAAGGAATCGAAGAAACAAGCCATGCAAACAGCTGAAGGAGAGATTTCCAGACAGAGGGAATAGGAAGTACAAAGGCTCTGAATCATACTGGCCACTTAGAGAAATAGTAAGGAAGACAGTGGGCCCCATAGGTAGGGAGGAGAGGAAAAGAGACACATCAGGTCAGAGAGGTAGCAGGAGTCAGATTCTATAGGACCTTTGGTTTTAGTTCTGAGTTGGAAGGGAGCTGTTGGAGGATTTTGAGCCTCAGAGGAGTAACATGATCTGATTTGGTTTTCTTGGCCTTTATGTTGTTGGCAAGACTAGAAGCAAGACCTTTAGGCAGTCACTAATAATAAGCCAAACAAAGATGATGGTGGCTTGGACCAGGACGTACTATAGACGTGGTAAGAAGTCATCAGTTTACGTATTTCTCATGTTGTCGTGGGCAGTTCATCTTCCAGCACCAGCTTGCCCTCCTGTTGAATGGTATGTTCAGCAATTCGAAAGCACTACATCTAGCAAGGGTAACCTACCTTGGAAGACACTAACCACAGCGGTTTGTTTTGGAGGATGTTATCCCCCTAGCCGCAATTGACTTATGTTAAGTTTCCAAGTAAGATTTGACATAATATAGTATTTTTTCCACCTAATATATGTATCAGTAATATGAATATTTTTTACTGGCAATTGAATAATTTGACTTGAACCAGAAGAGTTTAACTGATGAATTTCATGCCTATTTAAGTGCAGCCTGGTCGGGGGTTTAATGTATACATTATAATCTTCACTATGCTCTTTTAAAGAATATTGGTTTAGAGTTAATAGCTTTTTTCTCAACAGGAATAGAAAGCAAAAATATCATATAACCTACCTTATTCTTAATACAGTTAGAAAACATTTGTTTTCAGAGAATTCACACATTGTACTACCTGGAGTTTTATTGGTCCTAATCTGTGTTTTCTCTTTGGAAACTTTTTATTTATATAAACAGGTGCCTTTTAGCTTATCTATTTTTGAAGCATATAGTAAATAATTAGATAATTTCTAATTCCTTATATATTACACAGTATTTTGTAGTATTATATATAATATATAATATTGTAATATTTTATGTAAATCCCCAGTAATATACTATGTGGCCCAGTGAGAAGTTACTTGGATAAACTTGATAATCATCACTTGTTTAGAGCCCTAACAATGGTTAGAAAAGAAAATTAAATTTCAGAATAAGATTGCTTAAAACTTGTGTTAACTAATTTGCTAAATACGTAACGCAAACTTGAATCATCTGCTTAGGGGGAAATGCAATTAAGATCTTTCTAGAGTAAAGAATTTTCATTTTACCTTTTAAAGTGATATATCACAAACATTTCCCATGACAGAAAGTACATGTTCTACTAAATTAATGAATATTTTGTGGTTCAGTTTTTCAGAATTCTTTATCTCCAATTTATAGTCTGTAGTCCAAAAGAGATGACTTCATTTCTTTGTAGTAAATTAAATTTCATGGTTAGTAAGTCAGTGGTCTGTTTGCTTTTTAAAAAAGTATTGCCCCTTAGAATTCTCAGATCGCAAAGACAAATATTTTTTAAATTAGCAACTCAACATATTGTGGGTTGGTTATATTTTATTTGATTAACTTGACAACTTGATGTATTATATACTGAGAAAGTATTCTAGTATGCTGCTAGGTTTTTCCACTAATTTGTGTTTACTTATTTAATGATAGCCGTTGTAATCTTAAGTGTGACTATCATAGTGCTGAAAACAAAAGCACAGGATAAGTATGAATGTATGTCATTCCAAACATTTAGAAGACTTATAAATAACCATTTTAAAGTTAATAAAAGATATCTCACTAACACTGTTAGTTTGGAGAATAACTGTCGGCTTTAAATTTCAAGATGAGTTTTGTGGTGCCGAAATGTATTTGATACAAAAGAGAAAAATTAATTTTTAAGCACGGCCCCATTGGAGTAGAGATCAGTCATAAAAGAAGCCAAATTTAATGGAAATTGTTCAAGAGTAAGATTACAAAGGAAAACTTGAGTCAAGAACTAACCTCCCCCTGATGTTCTCATTGTGACATTTTTCTGACTCACTCATTATTCAGTTTGAATAAGTCACTTAAATTTTTGTGACTGAGATTCCTAGATTATGAATGGGGCAAATTCAGTGTTCCCATTTAATAGTTCTATTAGAACTTAAAAGAAAAATCTGTTTTTATTACAGATAAGTAGATTGAGATCTTTAAACTGCTATCTCTAAAGAGATTTGTATCTTTTTTTCCTGTGTAAAAGTGGTTTTTATGGCAGGTTCAGTAAATGCGAAGTAGTTCGGCTTCTGTACTCCCCGTGGAGGATTGTTTTGGTCTCTGTGGTAGTGTAGTTCTCTACAGAATTATAAAGGAAGCAGGGCTCATCTCATGTGCTTCCTCTCTTCCAAAGCGTCACCTTCTTACACCTCTCTCTCCCCAGTAAGCCAAATGAGCAGAGGCCAGGGGGCTGGCACTCAACAACTCACAAGTTGCCCTCTCCTGTGCTAGAGTAGTGAGAAATCCAGTGTGGAGAAATGAAACATCACTCTATTCATACAGGAAAGAACTGTTCCTTTGAAATGGTCAGGGCTTGGTAATACAAGGCTTGTGTAGCTTTGTGTGTGGGCCAATGTACGAGCAACACAGCAACAAAACAGAGGTGTGAGAACTTCTGTCTTTTTCAGAGTGGCTAAAATGGGGCTGTAACAGAAAGCAAGGCTTTTCTTCCCAAGGAAGGAACAGCAGTGAGCTTAGAACCTTTTTATACGTGTCTAAGATACAGTCACATGTTTCGTGTTTAAGAATGGCTTCTCATGTTAAATGAGTTACTTCCCCATGTATCTTCTCCTGGAGGCATGGGCCAGATGGATTATGTCCCATTTTACAATGACTGATGGAGAATTACTACACTCTTTTATTGCTAAAAATGTCTCAGTGACTCAGTACTTTAGGGCTTATGCATAGATAATGTGATAAAATAAAGGCATATGGTAGATGAAAGAGTCTGACTCTCTTTGAGGTCTGATTTTCAGATTTTTCAATTGGTAACTTTCCCACTGTTTGAAATCCTGAACCTGATCCCCATTTAAAAAATATCTAAATCGTGTTCTTTGAAAAGGCGAAATGAAAGTGACTTGGAACCTTCCCTTTTTCATTTGCTTAATTAAATATTAATTTTTTGCCTTCTGTTTTTAAGCCAGTTTTCTGGTAATGGGTAGAAAGAAGTGTTGTAGAAGGAAATTCATTTTACAGAGTTTATCATTGACTTAGGAAGGAAAAGATATTATAGGATATTGATAAATAGCAAATACATAGGTGGGGGTGTTAAAGATGTTAAGAGGAACAAGAGCACACTTCTGGCTGAGATGGTCAGGGAATACTGGGGAAGAAAATGGCACTTCCATGAGCCTCACAGAATGTGGGAAAACCGTGCATAGCAGTGGACATTTCATTAGCTGTGGGTGGTAGAAGCGGGCCCAGCACAGCACGTCCAGGAGACAGTGAGTACACAGTACAGTAGTGTCAGTCAGTCACAAAGACAAACATCTGGTATCATTTATATATGGAATCTAAAAAAATGATACAAATGAACTTATTTACAAAAACAGAAGGAAACTTATAGACTTAGGAAACGAACTTATGGTTACCAGGAGGAGAAGAGGGGAAGGAAAGGATAAATTGGGAGTTTGGGGTTGGCTGATACAAACTACTATGTACAGAATAGATAAACAGCAGGGTCATACTGTATAGCACAGGGAACTGTATTCAATGGCTTGTAGCAACCTGTAATGGAAAAGAATATGCATGTATATATGTATAACTGAATCACTATGCTGTACACCAGAAAGTAATACAACATTGTAATTTTTTTTTAAATGCAAAAAATAGAAATGAAAGAAATTTAAAACAAGACATTGAAGGAGAGAGTTGTGCTGTGCAGATCAGTAAGGTAACAAGGATGAGAGTATATACAAAGTGAGAATTATGTAATTTTCTTTCTCATTTCTATAAGAGAAAGTGTGAATCTAAGAGAGTGAAACATGTTCTCAGTCCAGTTGACTCAGCTTCAAACATGGGCACTCGTAGAGCTCCCTGGCCTGCAAAGTGCCATTTCACAGCTCAGGTGCCAGGTAGAGCAATGGGGGAGATGTGCTACGTGTTTATAAATGCCAGGTGTCTGGCTCTGTAATGTCACATCATTGCAAATAGGCTTTATTCTGGTGAAGGAGAATTATCCTTCAATTATCCTAATTAATCTTATCCAATTCCAATCACACCTTTAATAAGAATCCTGACAGTATACACACACACATACACAACCACACACATGTACATCCACACACTGTTAATTTATATTATTTATATGCTTTTCTTAAAAGTTATTCCTTTTAAACATTTTGAGTATATGCCTTTTCTCTTCCACTACATTTTAATTGCCTTTGGGTAAGGCGCAGGCCTTCATTTGGTTTCAGTTCCTCAGTTTTTGCAGATGTTCATTTATGTATAGATTCCAGTTTACTCATTTATTCATTCCAGACACTGTATCAGTTGCTAGGGTTAGGATTAGATATAGTCCCTGCCCTCAGGGAACTCACACACTGTTTAGGGAAGAAAAGACACGCATGCATGTAGTAGAAGCAATAATAAAGTCATTCACAGAAAATTATGGGAACATGGAAGCAACATTAATCTAGATTATGTGGATGGGGCAGTGGGGAGAGGTAGTTCCGGGAGGATTTTTGGAGCAGTTGACTCCTGAGATGCATCTTAATGAGTAGGGGTTACTGGGTAAATAGGAAGAAGGGTAAAGAAATGACAGTGAAGACAACCTGTGAATAGATAGACCCCTCCACAGGGGAAAATGAGGCAGTGTGGTATTCGCCGTAGCAGAAAGAGAAAGGCAGATAGAGATGAAAGATGAGGCTGTGGGGCAGGAAGAGACCACTAGAGGAACCTGTATGCTTAACAAGCGTGGACTAAAAAAGTAAATAAATAAATTTTTAAAAACAGCATGGACTACACTCAGTGGTCAGAGAAGAGGGAGATTCTTGAAATGGTTTATTAAGAGTCGTGATCAGATAAGATTTCAGTCCTAGGTGGCACTGGGAGCATGAATTTAAGGAGGATGAGACATTTTGGTGGCTAGTCCAGGTGGGAGACATTCAGGACATAAACCAGGACAGTTTTGTAGGGATGGAGATAAGGGAGCAAAATTAAAGAACTCTTTGTGATACAAAATCAGCAGGACCCATTATAACCACAGAGGGGCAAGGAGGGCCGTAGGACGTATATGACTGGGTGACTGAGTTCAGAGTCTACTTAGACAACACAGGAAGAGAGAGTAGAGAGTGAATTCACTTTTGCTTTTATCTTCAACACATTAAAATCTTTAATGTGTCTGTGATAATATTCTGAGTTAAGTCTAATTAATGGTTAGCCGAGTTGTCTGGATGGCTGGAAATACCTCGCCACCAGTATTCAGCTTGCCCACACCCCGTCCTGGAAGCAGAGGTGACCCTGCTTTTCCTGCACCACCCTCTGCGTTCATCTGTCATAACTTCTTCCCTGTGTTGTAATCCTTGAATTTCTTTCCTGTTTTGGTCTGTAGTCTCAGCCCAATGTTGGGTACATAACTTCTCCGTAAGTGTGGGTGAATGAGCTAAGAAATGAAGAGATTATTTTTAAAATAATATTATTATTTGCTTATCAGGAAAAGTTTAAATCTGACTTCTTCTCATTCTGATTCTTCTGTTTTAACTACTAGCACCTTCCACTGGAAGAGTCTCAAACAGTGGGACACCCACAGGCGCCGTGGCACCAGCCAGCTCCGCCGGAGGGCAGCCCCAGCCCAGCGATGAGGACACTTTAGTGCAAAGAGCCGAGCACATTCCCGCAGGCAAACGAACTCCCATGTGTGCCCACTGCAACCAGGTCATCAGGTTGGTTATTTGATTTTTAAATTTTCTTGAAAGGACTTGATACCAATGTTGATTTTTTTTAACATTCTGAAAGAGTAGACATTTTATTAGTGAAAATATTCTTGCTGTATTTCTATGTAATAGTTATTGAAGTAGACAGGTATGAATATGTGTATTTGTTAGAACCTATTTTAATGAAAAGTAATTCTGAGCTCTGTGAAAATAAAACTAAAAATACCAATTTAGTCAGTTACTCATTCCTATCAGAACTAAGGAAAAATAATGATTAATTTGGCTTCTCAGAGAATAATAAAATATTAAGACTCATAAGGACCCTGAAGATCATTTATCTGAACAAACATCAGTATTTTACAAATTATAAAAGTGAAAACTTTCATTTAGATGGAAAATAACTAGTTATATAAAATAAAGAATTTTAAGCCCTAGAGAGAAAAGAAGATTGGATTTTTTGGAATACCTAAGCACTGAGAGGGTATCATTACCTGCAGATCTGTTCATAAATGCTTTACATTTTAGATCAGGTCATAACCTGCTTTAAAATTTTTTTTACCCAATTGTATTTTATTGTTTCTTAAATTCTAAAAAGCAAGACAGGCTAAGTAGTGAGTGTGCTACACTGGCACTTATTAAATCTCTGAGCATTTCTGAATAAATGGCTTCTAAAATGCTGTGAGGTTGAGGTGTGAATGTTAATTCAGGGATCCCACCACAGGACCTTGTTGCCTCTGTGAGTTGCCATGTTGGCCGTAACAGATTAAGGCTTGAAATGACTGCTCAAGCTTTCTCCTCATTTTTAATTTACCCTGTTTTGAAATAACTGAAACAGTGGTTTTCTAAAGTTGAATAAGGTGTTAAGCCTTAACTTGCATTTTCCCATCCTCTCTTACATAATCATTGCTTGGGATAATATTTCTGGTTACTGCTTAAAATGGACCACAAGAGGTCTCAGTACCTTATAAGAGCCAAATATAAATTGGTCTTCTTTTTAACCCACTGTTAAATAATAAATGTGTGAAGAACACAGCACAGGGTACATGATTTTTTTTAAAATAGCTTTTGTATTTTAAAGGTAGTCTATGTTCATTGTGACATTTCCAAAATACAGAAAGCAAAAATAAAAGTTCATACATAAGTCCACCTCCCAAGATAACCATTATTAGTATTTTATAGTTCACACTTTCAAACCCACACACTTAAGGACAAATTTTTTTTTTTACAGAAAGAGAATCATAATGATATTCTGTAAACTTTTATTTTTCACTTAGTTTGTATTTTCTGCAGTGAGTACCTGCTTTGTAAGAATTAGCCAGCAGCAGTGGGAGTAGTGACAGTGGTTGTGGGGAGAAGGAAGCAATCAGTAGAGGTTTCCAAAGTCCGGCAGAGTCTGCAGCACACAAAAGGCATCAGTGACTGTTTGACCTAAACGGATCATACATGACTCAGCACCAGCTTATCCTTCGGGCCATAATTTAGTTTGGTTAGTCATTTTTTTTTTTAAAGTTTCTACTATAGGGTCTTACAGAAATATTTAACTATTATAAAATCTAGTGTGGTACTGCTTTGTCCCAATAAATAAAGTTGTGTTTTTAATTACTAACTGTATTTAGGGTTATATTTTTAGGGCTGGTATTATTAAGAAGAAGTTTTGACTTATAACATTGTTTCTGTAAGTTATGGTACTTTGATTAACCTATACTGGTATGTGGGGATACTGTGTTCTGGATAAAAACATCCTTTATGGGGACAGGAGTCACTGCTGTTCGTGTGCCGTTGTAAGCAATAATCGCTGGATGGGTTAACAAAATGTCGCACCGTATCAGTTGCTGATTCGTGTGGTTTGATGATCAGATTCTGAGATATCCTGTAATATGTTGTGATACCACGACTGCCAGCACATCTGAAAAACTTAGTATGGAGAAAATGTGAAGGGCAAAATAGAAATTATGCTCCCCATCTTTAAGTGCCTTGGTTTCAGTTTTTAAAATGCTAGATCAGGATGTAATTTTAATGTGCAATCTTCTGCCAAGTGAAATAAATATAATTGCGTTAATAACATGAATAGCCCTCACTTACTACCCCCCTCATCTGTTAAATTTTGTATTGGTCTGGATTATCCCAGCACTTGTTATCAGTTAAGCACTAAAGCTTCATTTACTAGGGTTGTTAATAAGGACAAGGATTAGCTCATGTCAGGATCCTATAACAGTAATTAACATAACACATTTGCTTGGTGCTCAAATGCTAAAGCAGCTTGAATAGATTGCGGTTATTTCTGAGACCTAGTCAAAGCATAATTTCAGTTCTTGGCCTCGGTGTCAGTATCACTTACCAAAGCAACGAGGCGTTGGATCAAGTGACATTCTCTTGGACACCTGTTTTAAAAACAAGCTGCAGTTGTAGGCTTGATACTTTCAGTATAGGATATTGTAATCTGGCAGACTCTGAGAAGTTTAAGATTATTTTATAATTTATACTACTTGTTTTCCACAGTGTGATTTATATTATTTGTTTGTAATTTCTATTGTTTTGTTTTATAGTTATCTTCTAAATATTTCAAATTTTCAAAATTATTTTTTTTAAGTAAAGGCAAACTAAGGCAAATTTTATGTTTTATTTCATTGTTGTTTCTTTTTAAGCAAAGTTTTTGGAAAAATTTCAGCAACCTGAGTCACTGAATGTTAGCACTGAACTGGTTATCTCCCACAGAACATATTTTTAGCTTAAAACTGCAGAGATCGTTTTACTTTGATCTGATGTTTAAACTTTTTTGGTTTATTTGAACCTTGAGGAGATTATGAATGTTTTGCCTAAGTTGTATTATTTAAGCAATACTCTGATTAGTTAGTTGCCTTTTACAGATGGATACATTTTAGGAAATTCTACTGAAGCTTTGATTAAGTTTGCTATAGAAGATTTCCAATCTGTTTATGATAGGAGTACCTTTCTTCAACTCTTACACTCGTGAATAGACTGACTGTTGGAGTGCTGATATAATAGGGAAACAGAAAATCAGGCTACTAACGTAGCCAATGCCACATTTTCGTTTCTCTGGTAGAATGGGCTTATGAAAACACTAGCTTATTTCTGGACTGTGTATCTAGTGGCATTAAAATCTATTGACTACTTGTATTACGTGGAGTTAAATAGGCCATTCACATTTAGCTTCTTAGCATTTTGGTGAAAGAAGTAAGGAATTTATGGTGCTTGAATTTCTGCTTAGATATGGAATGCTTAAAACACACACACACAATACTATTGTTCTGTCTTTGCCTGCAGTACAGCACCAGAACAATCACATTCAGACAACCCATTGTGTATTCCAGTGAGAGAGAGGATTTTAATATTGTTGATTTGTTTCTTGCTGACTTATTTTCAAGCTTAAAAGGAGGGCCATTTCAGCTATCCCAAGGAAAAAGCCAGCAGAGTTTTTTTGCCTGTCTGACAATCCATTTCTATCTCTGAGCACTCCTTTATTAATAAATGGGTTTTATTTATTTCCTCTTCTGGTTAAGATTTTATTTGAAAATAAAAGGTTTCTTGGCTTAATGTGTTAGTCCCTCAATTTAAGGAAACAGTCTAAGACATAGACCAAGATTTTAGATCTACTGGAGTGAAAAATTGGAAAGAACAAAATATTCAGCTCTGTATGATGTAATAGTATGGCACCATTAAGATCCAATTTTCAGATAATAATTATTTAATGTATTCCTAGCATGTCCCAAATACTGTGTTAAGAATTTTATCATAACCTTGTGAGACAGTTACTACAGTTGCCTCAGCTTCACAGATGAGAAAACTGAGGAACAGAAAAGTTACATATTTGCTGAAGTTACATAAATAGTAAATTCAGTAAAGCTGAATTTGAGCCCAGATCTAACTTTAAATTTTATTCATGATTTTAACTTCCACATCTTAGGAAAATGTTATAGTATTATATTAAGATAAAAAAAGAAATATAGAACTCTAAATAAAGTGTGATTCTAATTTTGTATAAGTAAAATATTTACCTATATATTAATATATAATAAAAATAAATATTATGAATATATACTACTGTATTAAATCGGGGTGGTGGGGGGACCAGCTTAAGCAGACCTGCCTTAACTTAAGAGTGTGGCAGTGTACTCTTCTTCGTAACGTTAGAGTGTGTAAATGAGAAAGGAGTAAATAATAAATAGGCTGAACAGGTAAAATTTCTTACCTCCCTGCCAAATGACTTTGTACCACATACTTGCATTCTTAGACTCATGGAAGTGACCCAGGAGTAGGGAGGTTCACTTTTCCAATTTCTCATCTAATGTAGAAATAGTCATTCTATAAGCAATGCTCATTGAGTATTTTATGTATCATCTCCACTAGGTACCAGCGATACAGAAATCAAAGGCATACTCCCTTCCCTTAAGGAGGGTACTGTTATGGACTGAATTGTGTCCCAGTGAAATTCATACATTGAAATCCTAATCCCCAGGACCTCAGAATATGACTGTATTTGGAGATAGAGCCTTCATGAGGTGAAATGAGGTCATTAGGGTGGGCCCTAATCCATTATGACTGGTTTCCATATAAGAAGAGATTAGGACACAGACACACGCAGAGGGAATACCAGGTGGAGATGGCCATCTACAAGCCAAACAGATAGGCCTCAGAAGAAATTAACCCCAATGACACCTTGATCTTAGACTTCTAACCTCCAAAATTGTGAAAAAGTTAATTCCTGTGGTTTAAGCCACCCTATCTGTGGTACTTTGTTAAGGCAGTTCTACCCAGCTAACAGTTACACTCTAGTGAAAAATACAGAGAAGCAAATCAACAGCCATGTCAATGTAAGTCTAATAGAAATACATCCAGAATCCTATTGGTGAAAGAGGAAAGGTGGGGATTATCTAGCTTTAACAACCAATTACTTTTATTTGAAAGAAATTGCAGGCAGTGAAGTTCAGTAGTGTACTTAGAAGATGGTACTTTTATACAATAAATATCTGTCAAAAACTTATAAAGTGTTGGCTAATGCTAAGGTGGTAATCATATTGCAATATATAAGTATATCAAACCAACACATCACATACCTTAAACTTACACAATGTTATATGTCAATTATATCCCAATTTTTAGAAAATACTTTAAAAAGAAAACTTAAGTGCAAGTTGCCATACTAGCACCATAGTATATAAATGTTAAACAACAGTCCCTGATTTCATGTACTTTATCATCTGATAAAGAAGCTAAAGACCTGGCACAGATAATCATAATGTAGTTGTGTAAGTGTCACAAGAGGTACATAGTTCCCTTACAGTAATATAAGTAATATATACGTATTGCCCATTTATCCATAGTAAGGAGTCCTGAATCATAGTACTTGGGAAAAGTCATGAGGTATCTGTAAGTATCTAAATTATCACAGTTATAAAATTGAAAAATTAATCTTGCCTTAGGAAAATTTTTAGTAATGGGAATTCATCTTGATGATTTCAATATTTATATATATGATCTTTCTAATATCCAGGTCTCTCAGTTCCCTGACATCTTCTGCTTTAGTGATCCATGCTTCAGTCACCAATTTTCAGTCATATCCTAGACCTGGTCTTTACTATTAACTACAGTTTCTCCATAACCTCATTTCTACACATCCCACTGTACTTCAAGAACCACCACCTATATTCCACTCTGTCGCTATTACCTCAACTCCAGCAATCCTTTGACCATCCCCTGGCCCCACCTAACAACCTTTAATTCATTGATCCAAATACCTTTTAACTGTCCCTCAGGTCCTAATAGCCTCACTTTCTTTTTTTCCAAAACCTGTCATTATAATCAATGATCACCCCCTTACATACACCCTTAGTTCCTTTGCCCATCTGTCATTTCATCGTATTCATTTAATTAAAGCACTAGCCTGAATAAAATCAACTCTTAGTCATCTCTGTGCCCGCACCTGAGCAGATGGATATGGTTGGAGAGAAACCCACAACCATACTAACCAGTGTTTAAATTCATGACTATTAATCTCAAGTATGTTCTTAATAAAGTCATGACTATTAATCTCAACTATGTTCTTAATAGTGACAAAAGTCAGCTGTATTTCTCTAGTACATTTACTTCTGCACTCTCCCCAAAAGCCATTTCATATCTTCTCCTTTCTCCTTAAACCTCTAATACCTCTTCCCCATCCTCATGATCAGCTGATGACCTTGACTCCTCTTTCACTCCTTTATGTAGGAAAGGGAACAAAAAAGCTATGCAATACAGAGAAAACAAATAATAAAATAGCACTCATAAATCCTACCCAATCAGTAATTACATTAAATGTAAATAAATTAAACACTCTAAAAGAAAAGGGCAGAGCAGATAAAAATCATGATATGACTATATGCTGCCTATAACAGATATTTTAGATTATAAGACACAAATAGGTTGAAAGTAAAAGTATAGAAAAAAGATACATTGGATAAATATAACCAAAAGAAAGCTGAAGTAACTATACTGATATCAGATAAAATAGGTATAAAGAAAAAAGTTGTAATTTGAGACAAAGAAGGACATTTTATAGTGATAAAGAGTTCAGTCTGTCAAGAAGGTAGAACAATTTATAAACATGTTTTCATCTAACAACAGAGCCCCAAAATATGTGAAGCAAAAACTGGCAGAGTAGAAGGGAATAATACAGATAATTCAACAATAATAGTTGAAAATTTCAGTACGCCATTTTCAATAATTGATACAGTGACTGCCTAGAAAGTCAACAAGAATTAGAAGCCTTCCACAACACTATATACTAGGTAGATTTAACAGACATCTGTAGAATATTCTATCTAGGAACAAGAGAATGAAAATATAAGTATATATATAAAAATATATATATGTATATATATATAATTTTTTTTCATCTTAAATGCACATGAAACGGTCTCCAGGACAGACCATGTATTAAGGCATAAAACAAGAGTCAATAAATGTAAAAAGATTGAGGTCATACAAAGTATGTACTCTGATCAGAATGGAATGAAATTAGAAATTGATAACAGAAAAAAATGTGGGAATTTCACAAATACATGGAAATTAAACAATACACACCTAAATAACCAGTGAGTCAGAGAAGACATCAAAAAAGGAAACTAGAAAATACTTTGAAATGAATGAAAATAAAAACATACCAAAACGTATTAAATGCAGCTAAAGCAGTGCTTAGAGGGGATTTATAGCTACAAACATCTAGATAAAGAAGAAGAAAGCTCTGAAACCAGTAACAGAATCTTTCATCATAAGACACTAGACAAAGAAGAGCAGACTAAACCTACAGCAAGCAGGAAAAAGGAAAGAATAAAGATTACAGTGGAAATTAATGAAATAGAGATTCTTTTTTCAGTAGAGAAAATCAGTGAAAACAAAAGTTGTTTCTTTGAAAAGATCAACACAATTGACAAATGCTTAATTTAACTACCAAGAAAACAAAGACTCAAATGACTAGTTTCTATGCGTTATGAGTCTGGCCATGGGTTAGTTGAGTCCTTGCTCAGAATCTCACCAGGCTGAATTCATGGTGTCATCTGGAGATCAGGGTCCTCTTCCAGGTTCATTTAGGTTATTGACCAAATTTAGTTCCTCACAGCTGTGTCTGAGGCCCTCAGCCAGCTCCCAGAGTCCACCCCATCCTTCAGTAGTTCACAGTATGACTGCTTTCTTCCTCAGGACCAGCAGGAGAGCATCTGCTGTTGCTTTTTGCCTATTTTAAGGACTTACCTAGTTAGGCCAGGGCCAACCTAGGATAATATCTCTGAATTAACTCAGTGTCAACAGATTAAGGAGCTCAGTTACCTCTGTATTATCCTCTTACCATATAAAGTAATCTAATCCCAGGAGTGATATTCCATCATATTCACAGGTCCCACCCGTACCTCAGGGCGGCGAATTATACAAGCCTCGTACACCAAAGGGTCGGTATCTTGGGGGCTGTATTAGAATTATACCTTCCATGCGGCCTTTCCCAGTCTTCTTCCCTTTCTAGGTTAGGTGTTAGCTTTGTTCTCACAGTTGCTCAGACCTCCTGTGATCTATCAGCACATCCTTTTGGCTTTGAGTTCTAAATACATCCACAATCTAAACACTTCTCTTTCTGCTACCGTCCTGATCCACATCACTGTCATTCTTGGGATAATATAGTTGTTTTTTTAACTAATATTTCTGCTTTGGCCCTTGCCCTATACCTGTGTGTTATCAACACAGTGGCTAGAGTAATTCTGAGAAATCACAAATCAGATCGTGTCACTCCTTTGCTTGAAACCCGGTAATGGCTCTGCTTTTGGTAGAAGCCAGAATCCTCCTAATGGCCTAAAGCCCTATACAGTCACCCCCACCTCATTATCTCGCCGTCCTTATTACTTGCCAGTTTCCCCCTTGTTTCTTCTACTCCAGACACACTGGCCTTGCTGTTTCTCAGACACCCTGGACTCCTTCATCAGGCCCCTTGCATTTGCTGCTTCCTTTGCTTGGATTTTCTTCCTCTAGATATTTGCATAGTTCCCCTTCACCTTCTTCTGGTCCTTCCTTCTTTATCTTATTTGTTGTCTCTATCCCCATCCTAGAATGTCAGTTCCATGTGAGCAGGGGTTTTTCCCGGCATTGTTTCCTGACAACTTCCTTGCTCCTGGAAGAGTACCTGCCACATATCACTGACCAGCTGATGAATTAACTTTTTAAAAACATTTGGAAGAATGTGTGATAGTAGTCTTGCCAAGATGAAATTATAGCCTACTTATTTGTCTTATTATATAAAATCACATTTCTCTTGCTTTTCCAGTTTTATAATAATTTTAGTATAAAGCATGGACTGTAATTGTCTCTAATAAACTTCTATAAATTATCAATTTATATTACCTTTTTTAGAACTTGTTCTTTTTGTTCACTATTATGTTTGGGCTCATTTTACGTGTGCATTTGTTCTTGAGGAATAAATCATTTATGTCTTTAAAATAAAAAGCGATGGTTGGCCTCATAACCTTTTAAATGCAGTATTTTAAAGGGCTGCGAATTGAAATTATACACAATGAAAGTAGAACTATATTTTTTTATGTTCTAAACTGGAAAGTTTTGGGCGTAATCTGCTGGAAATGAAGAATTAAGGACATCAAAAATATGGTATTTCTGAATTTTCTGAATGATTGTTAATATTTCTGATTTTGACCTTTATAAATCTTAAATCTTTGTCACTGTGTGTTTCCTTCTCCTTTACTTTCTTCTCTTCCTGCGTGTGTCTGTGTATATATTTGTGATCTTCTGTTTCACTCTATTCTTCTGGCTATATTGTATTTAGACTCCTCAGGCTAAGCCTTTCCTAAAAGTTGACCATAATGAAAAACTGGCTAATACATTTTTGTTATTTATTATATCTAGTTTATTAGAATACCAGCTTTCATATTTATTTTGAGCATGTTATTGTTTATGTGACTTTGTTTTTAACTTTTGTTGATTAACTTCTTTTGATTGTTTTTAGTTTCCTTTTGTTTTTAACTTCTATTGATGCAGTAACTTTTGGTTGAATAAAAATTTTTGATCTGTAGTGGCTGAGCCTTGGAGGATTCCAGCTTCACAGTTCATCATCCTCATAATCTCAGAGAAGTTGGCTAACTTCTCCGCTGTTTTCTTCATCTGTTTGTAGAGTTCATTTCTATCACCGAGGGTTATTGTAAGAATTAAATAACAAAAGGAGGCAAGAAGTAAGCATTTGATTCTGAAGCGAAATCCCTCTTAACCTGTGCCTGTTGAAATTTGCATTTCCTTTTACCTTTCTGAATAAGCTTTTCTTTTGCTCTGAATTCTTTCCTTAGCATCCTTCGCTTGCTTTCCTTCCAATTTTTTTGTTTTCTTTTTGGCATAAATGTCATGGAAGGTGGACAGGGTAAAAGGTTTCATGCTGTGGCTCTTCTGTCTCAGCCAGTCAGGGCTTCAGCTCTGGCCCCCGCCCTTCCCTTGTCAGTCAGCAGGTATTTAGTGAGGGAGGCTCAAGGGGCGCGGGGCCCTCAGAGGGGCAGCCAGCCGACAGCCAAGGGCGTCACTCCTCTGTGCAGTTACCCGAGCCTGTTGTTCACTTCACGGACCGAAACCCAGTCCTACCAGGAACAAGAAGAGCTTCTTCAGTGTTAATCCTGTATTAACGAATTTGTTTTAATTAGTCCCTTGCCGACACAGAAGAGAGTACTTTGTTGTAGCTAAGAGATTTTATTGTTTCATCTATAGACACTACTTCAAGGGCATGGATGTGGAAGATGCTCTTTCAGCTCAGCAAGGAATATCAGGTTGTGCAGAAGCCCAGGTCATTGTCACCTCACTTTGTAAAGATGCAGAGGGAGTTTCTTTACTGTCATTAAGATCTTTCATTATTCAACTTTGATAAAGAAACTAAGTAAATATCTGAAAATTTCTTTCTTTTCTTTCCTTTCCCTTCCTTTTCTTATCTTTCCTTTCCCCTTTCCTTTCCTTTCCTTTCCTTTCTTACTCTATTCCAGAAAGCTTTCAAAAAGACTTTTAAGAATACATGAAATATATGAAAACCTTTTAATTACAAAAAGGAGAAAAAGAAGGATGAAAATCATGGGTGGGACTATTAAAAATGAAGACTGGAGAAAATTTTGTCATTGAGACTGGATGATAATGACATACGTACTTGCTGTGGTTAGACTGGATTTGGCTTTAAGCCTTTTAGCAGTCTGCAAAAAAAAAAAAAAAGAAAGAAAAGAAAATGTTTTAAATTACAGTGAGATAATAAAAAGAATAAATCTCTTGCTCAGAAGAAGCAAAACCATTCTTGTTACAAAAACCTGAAAGGAGTTTCTCCTGAGAATCCATGTCATAACGGCCCTGTGTGATCTGACAGAGGCGCTCTCAGCAGCACCTTGCAGGAGACTCGGGGATTTTGTGGAGCTGTTGTCCGTGCAAACTGATGGTGTCACCCTTAGCACCGGTCAGTCTGTGGATTGGTCAGACCCAGTCTGCTCTGATTCCGGGTTCTCTGCTGGTCAAAGTTGATCTCAACACTTATTTTAGAAAAGTCTAGACAATGGATTATATGTTCCTTAGTCAGCTGTTCTTAAACATCTTTTTTTTTTTTCTCAGATGAACTTTGTTAAATATTTGGTAGCACTGATAGACAAGTTTCAAGAGGAAAACTCTTCCTTCCAAGTACATGCTAATACTTAGGCTTGAACAGGATGCAGAATTTGAGGTTAGATTGGCTTCTTTTCCAAACTGAGTCATCAAATACGGATGCTGGTCTCAAGGGGCCATCCAGCCTTCTGGACGAGCTGAAGATGTGCCCTAATAAATTTACCCTCGGAGACTGGTTTGAATCTACTTTAATGTCCAGACCAATGGTAGCATAAAACCCTACAATTCTGTGTTATGGTTGCAGTAAGTTTACCCTGGTAGACTTTTCAAGCACACATCACAAAGACATCCACCTGGTGGAAAAGCTCAGTGCATTCATAAAACTTTGTCTAGCTTTGAGCATTATATGATTCCTTGGTTTATTTCTGAGGATAAACTGCTTACCAAATACATACTGAGAAAATGAAGTGAGGTGTTAAGTAGGACTGTCATTTATAAACCAGTTAAAAATTGAGGGACAGCCTACCAAAAGTAACATATTTGGTTATAGAATAAGTGATCTGTAGCACTTTTTTTTTCTGACAGGAAATAGTTAACAAAGGCATTCCTTGTTAGTAGTGACAAAAATAGTATCCTAAAGTTTAAAAAAATAATAATAATAAATTACTTGTCTCCAAAGCTAAGAGCTGCATGCACTAGCTTATATAAAATGGCACCATATTAATAAGAAACAAATTAATAAAAAATGGGGCTAGGAGATATCCCCTTCTGCCCCCAGAACACATTTTAATCATTCTTCAAGAGCCTTACTACTTTCTTGACTCCTACAGAATTAGGTGCTGGTTCTGAATAAACATTAATGTATTTGTGAAGAATTCCCCAATGGGAACGAAGATTTACGTTATTGTCAAAGGCTAAAAACTTTCAACTATGTCATGCTCATTACGGTGACCTTTTCCCATTAATAATCTTCCTAAAGGCCAGGTATCTTGTGCTTACTAAGAATTAATTAGGATGATAATTGATGGTAATGAGATCAGAGGCAAAATATCAGTTGACTAAGGCAGTATACTATAAATCAGGAAATTCAGCTTCTGGCCTTCATTCAATCAGTGATTTTATGATACATGTCATATCTTTTGAACATTCTGTATCTCAGCTTCTCCATCTGCTAAACTGTTCATAATAACTGCCCTGGTCTATCTCACAGGAATGTCTCATGGACAAATTAGATAACTGTAAAAGTGCCTTGGAGGTAAAGCCACTCTGAATAAGAATTAGTGTGAGGTAGCTACTGAAAAGTATGTTGCAGAGGCTAGGGTGGTTAATCTCCCCAGGCCTCATGACTAGATAAAGCTTCTTAATGGATTCCTGTCAAGCAAACCAAACCCACCTTATCAGTTCCTGGCTGTATAGTATTTAATGGAAAAAAATCTCCTTTACAGACATTTCTTACCTTGATACAAATGTACGTTAAAAATCAGTCATGTTTGAATTAAATAAAACCTTTCTAAGTTGCTTCAAATAATCTCTAATACCCAGTTTATAATTTCTGTAGTCATTTTAGAGGGTAAGGATTTGCTATGTTTAATAAAGTTGAGAAGTACTATATGAAATAATATATGGGGGAGAGAAATTGACTCATGCTTTCTCAGGTAATACTTATTACTGTTTTTAAGACTGACATTACCAAATTGAGACTTTTTTTTCTTTTGTTTATTTTATAGAAATGTCAAACTCATTTCTGCCTAAACCTTTTATTTTTTTCCTGGTTACTTCATAATCTGTCACAGTTAACCTTCTCATTCTCAGTCATAATCATAACGCAGACAGACTCACTCACTGCAGCTCAAAATCATAACCACCAAATCCCTTGAAGACAGAAAAACAGGGGGCAGGGATGGCCTTTCCTGAAGAAATCCCTTCAGTGCTCTTACTCCTCTTCCCTGTTGTCTTCACTTCAATGTGCAAAGAGTTCCTATGTAAATTTATAGCACCCAAGTGTTCAGTCCTTGAGAAGGAGAATTGAGCAAGTATTTAATTATTTGCATAAAGAGGTCCTATCCGGGCTAACTAGAAACTTTTATTCCTAACTCAACTTCATCTCTTTTCTTCCTGCAGGGGACCATTCCTAGTGGCACTGGGGAAATCTTGGCACCCAGAAGAATTTAACTGTGCTCACTGCAAAAATACAATGGCCTACATTGGATTTGTAGAGGAACAGGGTGCCTTGTATTGTGAGCTCTGCTATGAGAAATTCTTTGCTCCTGAATGTGGTCGATGCCAAAGGAAGATCCTTGGAGTAAGTACTGGAAACCTTTTCATTCTGAGTGAGTTTTAAAGCAGAACAGTTTTTTGGTATGAGACCCTTCCATCCTTTTTACTTTTTATTTTCTTCTTGCTTGATCTCCTCTTTGCTTTCATCACTATTTATTTTTGTAAAGCAAAACTAAATAGGCCTCTGTAGGAGTATATCGGACTCATGGGGTTAAGTTGTCTTTGGTTTTGTCTTACTGAGTACTGGCTTGTCTGGTTAAAGTCTACCTACGCTGTGGGGAAAAAATAATTTACTGTGGGTGTGCTACCTCAACAGGACCCTGTTTGCTCAGGAATGAAGAGGTCGCACAGGACCACACACGTTTGAGTTCTCAGAACCGACACCTTCCCTGTTTTAAATTAAATTCCATCGCTTTTATAAGAGCAGCATTTCCCCATTTGTCAGGGTTCAAGCACAGGGCACAGGTCTCGTGAAATATATAAAACATGAAGCTTATAAATGGTATATTTTTCTTGAATACATATAATGTTTAAAAATATAACCTCAGTTTTATGAGAGTATACATGTGATAGAAAAATAATCAAACCACCTTTTTTTTTTTTTTTTTACAAAAGGAGTAATTTAGCAGTCAGATACATAATAAATAATGATGAATGAATGAATGAATGTCCTACTCTGGAATACCCAATTTGCAGTTGTGAAGTAAGGTTAAGGCATTTCCTATGGGTGACCAGGAGTTAGAATTTTACTTTTAGAAGCAGCCAAGGTCCTGGACTCATAGAAAACTCAGACAACTCATACAAACTTTGGAAATGACATTGCTGAGTTCTGTTTCAATATGAAAGTATAATAATGAAACTCTAATTCATATTAATTCAGAGAAGAGTTAGTATGAGTTATTGAGCAGTCTTAATTTTAGAATACATCTTTAAATGGGCCTAAAATTTTGAGGACACTTAAAAATTATAAATATACTACATGGAATATGTCTGTATTATTAATTTATACAATATGTGGAGAACAAAAGAGAAGAATGATTCAGGCTGTACCTTTCCAAATGACAAAGAATTAATAGGTAGAATACATTAATACTGTTTTAGTAGATAAATGTATTCTGTGGATTCTAGAATAATTAATAAAACAAGGTCAGGTAAGAATCTAAGCACCAAATGAGGTTCTTGGAAATAGAAATCTTAAACTCGCTGCTACAGACATGGGCCAGAACATCACTAAAGGGAGAGATTCTCTGGATTGTGTTTTAGTTGTCTGATAGCCTGCTGAAGAAGGAATAGTAATCTGTCTCCTGGATAGAGAGCTGACTATATCTAGAAGCCTTGGGAAATGATTTGGTTGAATGTATATTTCTTGTATGTGCTTATTGTGATCTCTTTGGGTCTAAATAACTGCCATTTCTTCCTCTTGTCTTTCATTAGTGAACTGTGGCATTTTCTATGGCTAATAATTTATTCTATATCCCTTTATTTTATTTTGACAGTGTTTTTAATTACAAAAAATATTTCACTCTTTAACAATTAGAAAATACAAAAATTAGAAGGGAGGGTATAGCTGAAGTGGTAGAGCCCATGCTTATCATGCATGAGGTCCTGGGTTCATTCCCTAGTATTTCATTTAAAAATAAATTAAATAAACCCAATTACCCCCCTAAATGTGTGTGTGTGTGTGTGTGTGTGTGTGTGTGTGTGTATTTTTTTTTAAAGAAAATACAAAAAATACAAAGAATAAAATTAAAATGACCTGTATGTTTACCAATTCCAGAGAGTTCCCGTTAACCTTAGTATGCGCTTTCTTCCAATGTGCTTCTTATAAGTAATCCATTTATAAAATTGTAATTATGCTTTATGTATATGGCACCCTCTTTTTTGTGATAAATATTGTGGAAAAAGTAAATTCCTCTGTTATTACCTATTCTTCAAAAATGATTTTTAATGGCTGTATCTCCTCCTCTCAATTCAAAGAAATGATTCCTTGCAAACCACCTTCCCCAGACTTCTTTTACTACTTAAAATCTGGCCCAAGTCTTTGATACTTCGTACATGTAAAGCACAGGGCCACTGTTGACTAGAATCCATGCTTTATGGTTCAAATTTTAGACACTCATTTGAATGTGTGCTTAGTACAGTCATAGCTGATTTCCAAAATCCTAAACATGTGTTAAACATGATTGGATTACACTGTTGCAGTTATTGCTTCCATCATGCACCAAAGTATAGGTTTGTTTTAGTTTTTAAATGTTTTGCCCTTCCTCCCTGACATTTTCAAGATAATACTGTGAAACCTTTACAAGTTAATGTTTCCTGACACCCTTTGAGAGAAGACAGAATGTATTGTAGCAAGCACTTATAAAATGCTTTTATTCACTGCATGCATAATGTTTAACATAGTAAATCATTCTTTAAATAAGTTTGTTGGTTTATATTTGTGAAAAATGCATATTTTATATAGAGCATCAGTTTAGATGATTCGTGAATCTGTTCTTAAATATCTCTAGTTCCTTAGAGGAAAAGCTTAGGGAAAGACAAAGCATGTATGTCCACTTTGGGTCATTTTAAAAGGGCTGTATTGGTGGTGGGAGGGTGTAGCTCAGCGACAGAGTGCATGCTTGACATGCACGAGGTCCTCGGTTCAATTCCCAGTACTGCCAATAAATAAATAAATAAGTAAGTAAAACAAATAAACAAATGAATAAACCTGATTACCTCCCTACCCAAAAAGTAAATAAGTAAAAGGGCTGTGTTGGTACAGTTAGTACAATAAGCGTTCATCTTTCTTTACATCCAATTACTTTTTTCTGACAGGAAGTCATCAATGCTTTGAAACAAACTTGGCATGTTTCCTGTTTTGTGTGCGTGGCCTGTGGAAAACCTATTCGTAATAATGTTTTTCACTTGGAGGATGGTGAACCCTACTGTGAGACCGGTAAGATCCTGAAGACATTAGTTTCTTAAGTTTTGAATGAAGATAAAACATTAATCCTTTTATTGCTATAAAGTTGAAAGGAAATACTAGGCAAAAGAGTTGTACTGATTGTTTTAGGACCCACTTAACATTACTCTAAATGTATAGCAAATGTGACTGTCAAAACAGATATTCCCCACTTCATTAAGAGAAGTGAGCACGTAAGCAATTACTTTGAGAACTATTTTTCTTGAATCACCAATAACTTATGGGTATTAATCCTACCAAATCGTGTAGCTTAAAGCCACCTCTTACACTCCACTAGTGAATTTTGAGTGGTTATAAACATGAGAAGTGTTCAGGTTTTGAATATGATACTGATGTGCTCTTTAAGGGAACTGCCTTGACAATAAATTGGAAATCCTTTGTTCCTTTTACTGAATGGGAAGGTAATCCTGGTTTAGTTTGCTCCCTTGGTGAAATTATTTTTAAAAATCCAGGCTCTGAGGACCAGTCTACTACATTTATCCTATTACCTGAACTCTGAACACTTTCTTTTCCTTTCCAAAGGCTGTAAGTGAACTTTCATAACACTTATTTATTATTACCCTTACCTAGATATTACTACCACACATGCATGTTTCAAAACATAAAATATTATTCCCTTATTGTGCATCCACTCAGTATCACTGCATTGCTACCATGGGCTTTATTGTTGTTCTACCTTGAAATTCAAAGGATGATGCTGGAAGAAGGGAGTATTCCACAGTGGTCAAGTTACAGCAGCAGTCCGCTTCTCATTTGAGGCTGGTCAGCATGACTTGACTCTTCTTTGCCCAATCTAATTAGTAAACCCTAACCGTTCTCCCCCAAGTGTGTATTGAACTCATGCTTGTCTCTCACCTCAGCTGTCACCACTAAATCCAATTCACTCTAACCCTTCACCTGGACATTGTCATTGCCAGCTAAAATGGTTTATCTTCTTTCTCCCAACCCTCAAATAGTTATGATAATATTTGTTTAAATATGAATCAGAATGTGCTTAATACCTTCATGGTTTGCATTAGAGTGAACACTATGCTTCTCACTAGAGCTGGCTTTGGGGCCCAATTCCTGGAAATCCTCACCCTTTCCCCAAAACAGTTGGAATAATCTTCCTACTTGTTAGCATATGAAACTACCCAGCCCATAAAAACCAAAACCCCCGTACCCTGGGGCTGCCTGTCTTGCCTTCTGAGATGGGCCACACTCTGTCTGTGGAGGGTGTATCTCCCTGAGTAAATCTGCTTTCACTTTATGCCTTGCTCTTAAATTCTTTCCTGCACGAGACAAGAAGCTATATTCTCCGGCAACACACTCGCCTTTGCAAAAAAGCCAAACTACTGACACCTGGTTATGGTGAAGGCCAATGCAGTGTTTCTTATAAGGCACCAGATGAGGAGTCCAGAACAGCTAGTGCTCAAAAAGCCCAGATTCCCTGATGGGTTTCAGCAAAGCATTTTCAAAGGCAAAGTGAAGGAGGGGCGTCCCAAGGTCTGTGATAAGCTTGTGCACAGTTCTCTGATTGGTTGATGGCAAGGTAACAAGGCAGTGTCACAGGGGTTGACGTTATCATTCCTTAGGCTCCAGGAGGCCTGGATGATCACAGTCATCAGGTAGTTAACATCTTCCATCTGGTGGGGGTTTTCGCATCTGTAAAACAACTCAAGAATGTGCATCAGATTCTATTATCTAGGGCCCGGAGAGATGTTAAGTTGCTAAATACCATTTACCAAGGGTAACCTGAAATATACTACACATATCTCAAGCAAAATATTATGTCATCTGCAAATTTTTTAGTTACTAGTAACTTTATCTTCATCATCTTATTGAATTCCAATTTTGTTGCTGTTTTCCAGAAACTGTCATATTTAAATTATGTCTCCTCCCACTCCAATACAGATTATTATGCCCTCTTTGGTACTATATGCCGTGGATGTGAATTTCCCATAGAAGCTGGCGACATGTTCCTGGAAGCTCTGGGCTATACCTGGCATGACACTTGCTTTGTATGCTCAGTAAGTAAACTCTTATTTCCAAATTAAAGGAGCACAGTATGGCCAGTTCTAGCCTAGGCATTAAATGGAAATAACAGTTTTTGTATTTTTCAGTACTTCAGACTTTAAAGTATTTTTACACTGATTTTGAAAGTTGTTTATTAAAAGTTTTGGTACTTTTTGAAATTATTTGGCACACAGTAAGATGCTTACCCCTTTAGAGAAAAATCATATTTTATACATTTTTGTCTATAAGGAGAAGCTATGTATTTCTTAAAACAGTAAGTCTTCTACTTTTTTTTTTTTAATACTCTCTTACTGGTGTGTTTTTAGTAATTTTGAGGAGCATAGACACTTCTTAAAATAGAAGTAAATAATTATAAAAATCTTATATTAACTTATCACTGGAGTACACTATATTTGATCTGTTTCCTTATCAATAGTCTATGAATACTTTTTTGAGACTATAATGAACATACAGTAATATAGTTAATTGCCTCTTTCATTTGATATTTTAATATTTTTGGTTTTATTTTAATGATGAGGATAGATTCAGAGATTAACATTAACCTAAGATGTGTAGTATTTAAATTTAGAAGTAAATATCTAATAAAGGTATTGTCAGTTGTTTGATTTTTTTTTTAATTCAATTTAGTATCTTCAGTGGTTTACAGTACCCATTATATGAAGGGGGAAAAGTCTTGTTAATTGAAGTCAAATGATTTCCCCTAACATTATCATTGAACCCTGTCTTGTTTACCTCCTTGATCTTTTAGACTTCATAAAATCTATAAAAAGCAACAATTTGTAGCAGATCTGCCTCCTCCTGTTCTCTGGTAGATCTGCTTAGGAGCATTAAAATTAACAAAGACAGTGGGAAAGACAAGAAGACCTAAATGTGCATAGTTAACTGAGGATATAATCATCCAGCAGCCAGATGTTGACTAGGGTTTTCACTGTAAGCAACAAAGAAATGAATTAAAAAGAATTCTCAGGTATTCTATGCCTGTGTATTTGGGGGCTTAGGAATGTGTGGCAAAGCAATTGTGTTGGGGTTTTGGGTTTGTTTTTCTGAATGCTTTGGTTCTCTACAATAGGAGGCAGATTTAAAGCATTGATTAGAATTTGAGAAGAGAAATTAATGTTACTTCTTTATGTGTTATTTTTTTCACTAGGGCCAAATATTCCCAGTAAAGGAAAATAATAATCAGTGAATTTTAAATAAATTAGAATGCATTCCAGGAGAAAGTCATTCTTCATTGCTTTTGAAAGATTACATGAAATATACTGGTAATCGTGAAATGTTAGAGGTCAGACACAACCAGTTAAAGTGCTTTGTCATATTCTTCATCGGGTGAAAAATCATTTTCCCCTTCTTGGGTACACTTGATAAAATACCGAAATTCTCTTAAATAATGCTTCTTTTTCAGGTATGTTGTGAAAGTTTGGAAGGTCAAACCTTTTTCTCCAAGAAGGACAAGCCACTTTGTAAGAAACATGCTCATTCTGTGAATTTTTGAAAGCCATCAATTCAGGAGAAGAGAAGAAAATCTGAAGAGAAAGAAGAGATTTAAAATACCGATTAATTTTTAGATTTAATATTTATATGGAGTTTTGAAAAATAATTAGTGCCCCTGAAGGGATAAATTCCAAGCTTTGAAAACCAAGTCTATGAGGAAATATTTGGCTTCATAAAGAGACAGTTTGGCATTTATTATTACTTTTTTCCTGTATTTTCTCCCCATAAAATAACTTTTATAAAAACCAATTTCCTGGTTGACTATTAAATTCATCTTAGAATAAATTAGTGAAGAATTAAATTTTAGAATAAAAACCTTCAACCTCTATGCTGAAATAATTAATTATGCCTTCTTTCCTTGTTAGGTAGTTATGAGTAAATCTATAAAAGGCAATGAAAATGCCTTACACTTAATCAACAAGTGAAACTTTTTTTTAATAGTGTTTATCTTTAAAACAGTAAATAGGAGTTTAAACAGAGGATTTTATCAGTGGTGGTGTCATTTTTTAAAAAACTATACATTTTTTGTCTTTACAGTTGATCATTCCAGTAGGAAAGGCCAATGAGATTTTGATCAAAATGTGTTATGCCAATAAGAGATGTTATATTTTTCTCCGATTCCCCCACTCCAAAAAAGCCACCATATAGCTTATAAATTTCAGATGTTTGCCTTTTATTAAAATACAACTTTTTATTCATATGTATGTTTCACCACCTATATCAAACTTTATTTTTTCCCCTTCTTCATGCTGAGATAAAGAGCAAGTTGAATAACTTTGGACTCTGACGGTTTTCTCTCTCTTTAAAGAGAATGAATAGAAAAGAATGTGGTTGGGAATTATGGTAACTGAGAGGATTGGATCAAAATTTTTAAAAAATTTCCCCTTTTCAGACAATGCATCAGTTAGATCCGTTTCAGAGTTGTACTCCTGACTGATGGAAGTTTGAAAGTTCTCTTTACAGAATAATTTTGTTCTTCAGTTCTACGTCAGAAAAATAAAAGATTGGCTTGGGGAATGTGATAAAAATTTAGATTTCTTTTTTTCTTTTAGTAGTTCTTTCTCAATAATAAATGAACCACTTCCAGTTGTAATCACGCAGTTTGGAAAATGTTTATTCACAGAGGTTTGGTAGTATAGAGGGAAACATGATTAATTACTCAGACTGGCCTGTTACTTGTTTTCTTTATTTTAGGGAAAAGATAAGCAGCTACCACATGAAAACAGAAAAACAATTGTGGTAGAATCATGGATCCTGTTGATATTTGTTGATAGTTTTTTTGTTTCCAAAACAAACAGAAGCCCATGATCACGGGAAGGTATAGTTTAAATTTGTTTGGAGAAGGTGCTCTTACAGTGGACACTGAGCCCCAAGCTCTGCCTGTCCTAGCCGGCACCTACAACTTCTCTTCCACTGTGTGTATGTTTGTCAGAGAGGGGGATTTAAGGCTACAATATTTGTTTAACCTCCCTAAGAACTTTTCAAGGTATCTGTCCTTGAAAGCTGCTAATTTATGGTCTAGCAGATTTATATTATATGCAGATAATAATTAACTGGGGCTAAAAGAATGAGAAAGGTGATACCAAGTAGCAAACTGAATGCTTCACCAGTAGCAACCCCAGACTACCTCCTCACCCTGCATCTTGTAGGGAGGCAGGAAGTTTTCTGTTCTGTTTTTTAAAAGCTGGAACTGAATTGTGCATTATTTCCTATTGCTGCTGAAACCACCTATAGAAGACATGCTGGCTAATGTGCACTGTCACATATCAATGTCAGTCTTTCGCTTTACACGACATAAAATAAGCTGGTGGTTTTGTTTTGGTGTGGTAGAGATTTTTTTAAATTTAGTTTTACCTTTCTCAATTATATGTCAAGATAGTATTTGATAAATCAATGGCATTTGAATGGCATTTGGGTATTTCCTTCAAAGAATTTTATTTGACCTGAATTTCTTATAAAGTTATCTTACATTAGGATTTCATTTTTATTACACTTTTATTTCTACATATTATTCATGGAGCATAATGTTGCATTTCTCTAAATTTTATCCCTAAAAGAATAATGTTGCTTCCTAATTTATCATTTTGTCTTTGTGCTTTGCCCTTCTCTTCTGTGGCGAAGCCTTCTATTTGTTGCTAAAACAGTGAATCCTGTGAGATAAATATTGATTATAACCCAGAAGAATCTCTGTATTTTACAGTGGGGAATGCCATATTTAATACACCAGCAGTAATCTTTTAATAACTGGCAGAGCACTTTATTCTTCTGGTGAGCTCCCTGAATATTTATTTTTCTGATTATAAATATTCCATATCAGTAGCATTTTTTAAAATTATTACCTCTATTGTAGAGTGTTTCTTTAGTCTCTCTAGCTGTATATTTTGGAATGCTGTGCTTAGGGTAGTACAGATGAAAATCACAGTACATGATTCCAAAACATCTACTTGGATTTCCCAGTTTCTAAATGTTAATGATGGGTTCAAACGTATAACATTCTCCAAGGACTGAATGTTGCTCACTGAAATAGCAGCCAGAAAATAATGCCCCCTGCTTATGCTTGTAGCATGCAGATTTCCTATTGGTTCAGGTTACAGGTTCCATTTAGAGTCTAAAACTAAACCCTAATAATTTGGTCACTGTATTAAGACAAATAGAAATGAGTTTAAATCTTCAAAATATTAGTGCAGCATTATTGTTTAAAAATGATCTACAACAAAAAGGAATTCTTTGATACCATTTTCAAGGGGTACTGTATTAGTATCACTTTTACAGCAAATAATTCTTCCCCTTTCAAGTGGGAATCTAGGGTTATAGTCACATTTGTGTGATACGTGGAGTTAAGTCATCCCTGTCGAAAGGAGAGGTGTTACAGACATACAGGAAGGGAAAACACACTGAATAATTTCATACAAATTTAATGTGGCTTCAGTTTGTCCCGCTTCGTTCCCCGTAAGTTTTAAGGTATTGAATTTGGATTCTCAGTGTATCATTTGTCTTATGTATTAATCTCTATCTTCTGTTTCTTTACATTTTTCAGTTTGTTTATGTCTGTGCTATTTTTCTTTTGGATGTGTTTTCTAATTAAAAACCACATGATAAATATAATCAGTATAGCAATACCTTAGTGTGCACATACTCAATAAATAAATGGCTGCAGTGATGTCGACAAGCTCTCCTGGTTTTTCTTTTTGGACGGCAAGTGGTTTCCATTAAGTCATCATGGGGAAAAACATGTTCACAAGGTAGGATGAGATGTAATAATTCTCAGGAGAATTCCTCTTTTATGGTATTTGCCAGCCAAAATGTCCCAGAAACAAAATATTTGAAAATACTGTCACATTTATTCTGCTTTAATCCATATTTATGCTCTTCATGTAGCATGTATACAATAAGTGGTTGTAAATTAATAGATCAGTATGCTCTATCGTCTTAAAAATTATTTGTTGCTGAAATCACTTATTGGAATAACCTGTCATGTCAAGCGTTATACTGTATCATATGTCATGTTCAGACAACATCCATCATCATCTACATTCTCACTTTTCTCATTGACCAGTGTGTGTTACTTCATTCTTGACTCACCCTGATCTCATTAGCTAACTTTTCTGTAACTAGGTAGGCTCACCTATTCCTTGTTTGTTTATTGGTTTGAGTTCAGATTTTTTTCCCAACTGTATAAAGTTGAGAGGAATGTTACTGTTGCAAGCTGTATACTGGAAATAAAAGACAAATTCAAGTCTATTTGCTCACAGTATGTTAAACTCCAGAAGCCAAACTTATAAGGGCATCGAGTCTGCATCTGACATTTTAATAGCTGCTGCTTGGTTTCTATCAATCACGTCATTGCACATTAAAATGCACCGACAAAATAAGAGATCTGTCATTCCTTCGTTAAGAAACAGTAATCCAGTACAAGATTTATAGGCTTAAGACTCAACAGTGTGTTCACAATAAATCCCCATTCAGTGCTCACACCAGAACAAGCCTCCCTGTCGTCCAATGTTTTCTGGTCAGAATGTCCCCAATATAAGATTATCAAAGGTTTTCTTACAGAACTACATATAAAATCCTTCTTGCCAGCAAAAGCTTAATTTAGGTTGGCGGTTTCCCTTTTTGAGTCCTCTCAGACAAGATCTTGGTTATATCAGAAACACATAGGACCTGATGTATTATTAGCAGGCCTGGTGTTAATTAGGGAGAATTACCAGAAAGAGTTTGCTTCGTGGGAATTTATTACAGAATCACCCTTGACTGATGGCAGAATAGGAGTTGCTGAGAGAGAGCAGCTCCCACTCATAACCACTAATTAATAAGGTGCCAAAATTCCGCAGAGGGGGTTTCATCCCAAGTGTGGGAGCCTCACAGGGAAAATGGTTCCTTTGCAGTATTTAAAATTTAAAAGAGGAAAGGGGCTGGGACACACGGTTACCCAACAGAAATCTCAGACTGGTACGGTTTTGTGTTGTACTCATGAATGAGGGCATTTAACACGGGAAGCACCCCGTCCAAAAGTTTGTGAGAGAATTACTTTCCCTCCAGGTCAAAAGTAGCCTGTAGATTTACCATACTAAGAAGATAGGCATAGTATTTTTAATGTGGCAAGTGTCTGATTCATGCAACTGTTCATTTTATGAAGCAAATGTAGAATAAGCTATTTGTCTGTGGTATTATATTACTGAACTTTTACTCTTTAGTCTGTGATTTAGAAGGAGGCAAGATTGCATTGATGATTAATAAGAAAGGTGTGGCTTCCACACCTTCAGCACAGAGCTGGGGAAAAGCAAGGTGTGTTTAATGATTGGCACTAATGGCAGAGATCTGGGGGAGCCCTATTAAATGATTGCCAAGAAGGAAATTTTCTTGTGTCTGTAACTGTGTTAATCATACACAATAAAGCTCAGAGCTGTTGCTTAGTTGTAAAGAAGAAAACATTTCCATGTGAGAAAAGCACTGATCCCTGACCTCGGGGAGAAAAATAAAACAAGTTAGAATTCACAGAGTATAATTTGTCAATTTCTCTTTGGTTCCTGAGGAAAATGACTTCCGTGCCAGTTCCACGAATTGACTGACGTGGTTTCTAATGGATCCATATTTCAAAGGACAAAGTTTTGTTTTAATAATTGGGTTCCAAGTTAGTTTTTCATCCTCATGTTCTAAATGATCACATTTGCTTTCTAGTTCAAATATACTTAGGTTTGTTTTTATTTTTTTCTTTCCTTTTTTCTTTTGCTTGTAAAGCACACACAGCTGATACTCTTCTAAGCACTTAAAAATATCATTGTTTGCCTGTTTTAGGTATTTTAGTAGACTATAGTATCTTTAGAGTTGTGGAGTATTTTTTTCCTGGTGTATCACTGATACGCCTAACTGTTCCCTTGGTAAGTAGGAAAGTAAATTGAACTCCAGTGACTTCTACCAGTATTAATTTCTGTGCAAATAAAAGTCTTTGCTTAGGTGACTTCATATTAATGTCGTCTGACCCTGGAAGCTTTCTCTATCCTGTTTGCTTGAGAATCTGGACAATCTCAGGCCCCCCTTGTTGAATGAAATGGCGAGCAGGAGAATCCATGGAGCATTTCAGGTATGAACTTTGGAATATAAGTTAAAGTAATCCTGACTTTCTCAGCTGAAACTTATTTATTCTGCTCTGTTAAATTATTATGCAACTGCTTAATAATTTTTCTGGTACTACTTAAATGCTTCAAGTAAAGATGAACTTAATAAGCAAGATGAGAGGCACTGAAGTGAACCCAGGACTTATGCCTGAAAAGATATAAATCAATGATATGAATATACTATAGCTTTCTTATGCTGGAATCAGGGAGTTCTAGATGATCTTTAACAATATATCAACATAATATAGATGTTGAGAGTATAAATTAGAGCTTGGGGAGGAAATGTGTTTTATTACTCAGCCTGGGTCCCATCAGGAGACAGATAACCTAACAGTAACCTAACAGGAGAAGTTTAATGTGAAGAATTATTAAGCTATGATAGGAAAGTAACTATGAAAATATAAAAAGAGCTCTAAAGGGTAACATAGGGCTGAGAGAAGGGACCCAAGGAAGGCCAACCTTACAAGGGGGTCAGACTTTGTTGAAGGAAGTGTGGTTGCAGCCCACACGACAGAGAAGTTTTCTGGACCAGAGCTGACCCTCAGTTGCCCAGAGCTAAGAAACAACCCTCTGAATACAGGTAAGCTAAGATTGGTGGGTGGGTGTGTGCAAAGGGAGCTGGGGTACTGCTATGGGTGCAAGGCCTGAAGTACACAATATCCACATGAAGAGACCTGTGACAAGGTGGTCAGGGATATGAGGTCACGGAGGGACTGTGCACTCTAGACGCATAGCTGGGGCAGATCTCCACCAGGTGTCTCCAACCACATGCTCCATGAGTGGACCATGCTGCTGGTGCAAGAAAAAGCAAGATGCAGCACCTGGACCCAGGAAGAGAAGCCTTTTACTTCTGCAATATTCCTTCAGCTTCCTTGGCTGACAGCTGACGAAGCTTAACACTGTGCTCACGATAAAGCACTGATTGCTTTTTCCAAGGTCTACCCTCTAAACATGCAGTATAATCGAACAGTTCTGAATTTAACTGGATATATTCTAAGATATAACAGAAAGGTTTTTTAAATGAGTTTATTTTATTATACTGTAATGCTTTCCTATAGCTAAAATGAGTAAAACATTCTTAATTGAAACTTTGTGCTATTGAATTGGAATATCACTTAATAGAAGTTTTTCTGTATAAACCTAAAGTCCTATCAAAGAGAAAAATTGGATTCTTTCATATTCAGTAATAGAAAGCAAAGAGATTAACAATTTCCCCTTCACAGTAAACCATAAAGGATCAAGTCCAGTGGCTCTATAATAATAACTTACATATAGTAAAGTCATTGCAATTTGTGTAACATGTTATCTCATCTGTTACACTAAGGTATACTAATACACTATAAGGTTCTAATAATTGGAGAAACTGGGTGTCAAGTATTTTTAACCCACATAATAGAGATGAGAAAATGAAAACTCAGAGAAATGATTCTCTAACAACATAGTTATTAACTGGAAAATCTGAGACTTAGACTTCTTAAAAGATTAGGGAGAAAAATTATTATTTCTTACACGTTCCCTGAGAGTCCCTCTTTTTAATAAGGGAGAATTTCCATATATTCAGTTAGTAAAGGGTAGTTTTAGGAATTACTTAATTTTGATAGAATATATAAAACTTAAAAGCTGTATCATCCAGATGGCAAACAGGCACATGAAAAGATGCCCAATAGCACTAATTATTAGGGAAATGCAAATCAAAACTACAAGTGTCACCTCACACTAGTCAAAATGGCCATCATTAAAAAATTGATAATAAATGCTAGAGAAGGTATGGATATAAGGGAGCCCTCCTACACTGTTGGTGGGAATATAAATTGGTGCAGCCACTATGGAAAACAGTATGAAGTTTCCTTAAAAAACTAAAAATAGACTTACCATATGATCCAGCAATCCTCTTGGGCATATATCTGGAGAAAACTACAAAAAGATACATACACCCCAATGTTCATAGCAGCACTATTTACAATAGCCAAGGCATGGAAACAGCCTAAATGCCCATCAACAGATGACTGGAGAAAGAAGATGTGTGTGTATGCATGTGGGTGCGCGTGCGTAATGGAATACTACTAGGCCATGAAAAAGAATGAAATAATGCCATTTGCAGAAATATGGATGAACCTAGAGATTATTAAATGAAGTCAGACAGAGAAAGACACATCTTATGACATCACTTATATGTGGAATCTAAAAAAAAAAAAATGATACAAATGAACTTATTTACAAACCAGAAACAGACTCACAGACAGAAAACAAACTATGGTTACCAAAGGGGAAAGGGGTGAGGGAGAGATAAATTAGGAGTTTGGGATTAACATATACACACTACTATATGTAAAACAGATAAACAACAATAATATACTGTATAGCACAGGGAACTATACTCAATTTCTTGTAATAATCTATAATGGAAAAGAATCTAAATATATATATATATATGTATGTATATGTATAACTGAATCCCTTTGCTCTACACCTGAAATTAATATTGTAAATCAACTACACTTCAATAAAAATAAAAATTTTTTAAAAAGCCATATCTATCTGACTTGTACAGTTGCCTGCCACACAGATGTCAGTATTTGGGAGGTTTGCAATTGGACCATCTGTTCATCAAGGGAATTTGTGATGTGGTAGCCCTCTCTGCAATGCACCATTTGCTGTTCTTTCTGTTGGTTCAGTTTCAAAGAAGCACAAGATAATGGGAGTAAGTTAAGTTAGTTTGAAGTGGAGATAACACCAGATGTGATACCAAACAAATGAGAAGTCCATAGGAAATACAATTGCAATTACTTCTGTACTCAGAGGTCAATAATGACCTATTTATAACATGCTGGAAAACAGGTTATGGTCGTTGACACCCAGTTCACTGTTACCTCTGCAGTGTGATGAAGTTAGTTCCAGGCTGTGATTGAAGAGTGGAAGATGGAAAAGGTGAGAGCTTGGTGAGAAACTGCATATACGTCCAATTATGCTGACAAGGTTGCCTAAGATTTTTTTTTTACTCAATTGAAATAAAATCTCTCTGCTATTTGGTAATGGCAGGCACCACTGCTAAGTCCACTGAAGCATAGCTGGAAAATCCAGCTGCCCTCACATCTGTTTTGCATGACCTTTCAATCATCAGCAAATACTTCTGCCCCTAGGAATGGAAGTCTGGGTCGGCTATGGCCATGGGACTTTCTAAGCTATCACTATGGAAAACATATTGAAACAAAATTCACGCATGCCATGTACTGTGCCCAGAAATTAGAGACTTGTCTGGGTAGTGTTAAGGTTTTGACCTATCAAGAGTGCTCACACCTGCTTCTTACATTCAAGTTGTTAATCCATGGTTCACAAAATAAGACACATTATGAAATATGTGAATGGACTTCTCTGGCTTAAGTCTTAAGTGTTCAGGCTCTTAAACTAGTTCAAACTAAAGTAATGTTGATGAAATTGTGTTTTTTAGGCGTCTAACGATTACATTTATTATATGTCAGAAACCTGTGTGATTTGACTTTACTCTCAGCTTCTTTGAGAGCCCTGACTTGCTTGACTTCCAGGTTGTAATGAAATGTTTTGAAAATTTAAAAAAGAGGGGAAAAATCACTAAAGAATTTCTTGAAAGGATTGTGATAAATTTCACTCTCACATTAATAAATTTCCTTCTCACACTAACCCGATGGGGAGCCAATAGACTAAGTTCCAGAACACAGTTCAGTTTATCTCAAGACTGACTTCAGCTGTTGTCAAAGTAGAGCAGTTATACTGAACTTAAAAGCTGTTTGTAAATGTCCGAGTCAAGCATTCAAAGGGCTGGGACTTTGTTTAGGAGGAATACAGGCACTGGTATTTGATAAGCCTGAGTGTGATTCTTGATCTAAAGTATCTCATTCAACCTCATGAAGTTCTCTCCCCAAGAATCACCCTAGTAAATTACAGTTTTCTCCCTCTCAGTGTTTCCAGGAATGTTTAGATGGGCACCCTGGGAAATTAACCAGCAGACCAACCTCCTTCACTGTCGTTCCCTCTCAGGAAAACTTCTGACCTTGGAAAAGCTACAGAATTTGGCTGAGTCTGTGGAGTTTTTTTGCTTTTTCGTGTTTGTTTTCTCTAATGTGTCCCTTCAGCATCTCAGAGGATAATTCTCCACTGTCTTGGAGAATTGTTGAGACACAAATGAGATAGTGTATGTAACCCTGCCAGAGCCACAAACAACCTACTCAGCCTTTTCTTCTGGTATCAACAATAAGAGATGCTACTCAAAAAGCAAATTCAAATTGCTGGTCCTCTGTTCAGAAAACGAGCCGTATTATGTAATACGTGAATGGACTGCTATAGTTTAAATCGTGTTTCCCAAACAATATATTTGACCACGAACTGCTTTATTTAAAAAACATCTATTAATACCTTATTCTACATAATACAATTGGGGAAATACTGTCTCATCTTTTTTCTCTTTTTAGGGTGTACACTCTAAGTCATGTCTGTCTTCACTTTTTTTTTTTTTTAATTTTTAATGTAGGTACTGGGGATGAAGTCCAGGACCTCATGTATGCTAAGCATACGCTCTACCACTGAGCTATACTCACCAGCCCCGTCTTCACTTTCTAAACAAGGGTACTCAAACTTTGTTGTGTGTCAGAATCTTCTGGACAGAACTAGATTTTTAAGCCTCATCCCTAGAGTTTCGAATTTAGTAGATCTGGAGCAGGTGAAAATCTGCCTTTCTGCTGAGCTCCCAGGTGACGCTGATCCCGCTGATCCCAAGACCACTCCTCGGGAAGCACCTGATGTAGATCTAGGCCAACGCTTCTCACTTTAATATGCAAATACCCTGAGGATCCTGTTAGAAGGCATGCGCGGGCCCACCCCGGAGGCTCTGATTGGCTGGGACGGGGGTGGCGTGACTATATTTGCAATGCCACTTCGCTCCTGCTGGTGCTGCCGCGCCGCCGCAGAGCGGAGTTGGCGGAGGGGTTCGCTCGCTCGGATGTCCTGAAACATTGGTCGGAAGCTTTCGGCGACTGCAGGTAGAAACGAACGTTTTCTCTCTTCCTGTGGCGTCTAAAATCAGAGACTCACGCCTCAGTTTATGAAATTTAGATACCTAGAAAAAAGAGGATTTACTCTGGGGATTTTTGCAAGTTTTTACCCACCTCTTTTTCTTTCCAGAGTTCTGTGGCACTCGTGGGAAGCAGAGCAGATAAAACAGGTTCCGCACAGACCTGGCTGTTTCCTGAGCTGAAACAGTAAATGCCGCAGTCAGTGTGCAGCCCCCAAGTTAGGCGTTAAATTAAGTCTCACGTGGTACGGTTTCCCCATCATTCCGTATTAGGAATTTTCCTAACCTGTAAGATAAACTTAATGGGGAGGTGAGGGAGTTGGGTGCGGCAGTAAGTTAGAGAAGAGCACCCGCGGAGCCAGGAGTAATGCATTTGGGTGTTTGATTACTAATTATTTCTCTGATCCCGGAGATAGCTTGGGTCCAATCCTGACCAGACCGTCCATCTCTATAAAAATTAGATCAGTGGTTTCTACGTTTTGATTGTTTTAGTAACTCTTGAAACATCTTCAGAAGCGACTACATAGAAGAGCCCAGAGGTAAGCATTTGGCACGTTAATTTCTTAGGGTTTTTTGTTTTTTAAGCAACAGATAGTTCTAATTTGCAAAACCTTCAAAGAAACTCTGGATTCTTCAGATTCTCAGGAACAAGATTTGTAAACTGTTTAACTGGAAGGCGGCCTAAATTTCTTCCAATGCGACATTCAACCACCTGTGGGATTGTGGATTTGTTCTGATTGATACACACCCATTCACATTCTCTGCAATGACTCAAGCTTCTCCTGAAGAATAATTTGTTTTTGTTTTTAATCATAATCCCTTTTCTTCAGTGCTCTCCCCTCTAAAACTAACAAGCAAGTTTTTGTTTGTTTTCTTTTCAAACTATTGGAAACTACTTGGTCTAGGAGTTGGAGTGGGAGGAGGAAAGGTTGGTTGTCTGCAGCCGCGCGGGGAGGTCTGGGAGTTGCTCTGTTTTCTTAGCTGTGCTGTGCAAATGAACTGAAGGTTTAACACTTAGGTGCTGTTTGAAGATATAATACAACAGAGCCCAGAGGAGGGAGTGCAGGGCCGCCATGGACGGCCTGGCCCGAGGCCCCTCGGTACAGCTGCTCTGGGAGCTGCGAAGCTAAAATTTGTTGCCATGGCTTAAACCTAAACAAACCCCTGCCTGTTCTGGTATGTAGATTATGTTCTTCGAGGACAGCACTGCTCACTCATTTTGCATCCATCTGTGTGACATACGGGTTTCAATCATTCCTCCGCCGTCTCCCATTCTAAAGCTGCAGTCTGTTACATGATATAGTGCCTTGTCACTTAGCAGCAGACGCCATGGCGTTGGAATCAGCCTGTTCCTCCAGATTTTCCCTGGCTATACTGGAACCTCTGTCCTCAGGGACCTTGCTGTGGGACCACCTTGCAGGCGTTAATACTTTTCCCACTAAGCCCTCTTGGACAGAGGCCAGGGTGGATGCTGTTCTCAGCGGAGCAATGAAGATTCCAGGATACGTTTAGGTTAATGTGGAGGCAAGAGAGCACAGCATCCCTCTCTTCATCAGGCTCATCTTAATTTCCTGTCTCTCTCTCTCTACCCACCCTCTGGGAAATGACTCTTTTTGGTTTTTTCTAGTACAATGATATTTGGCCTGATTCTTTAGGTTTCCTCCATCTCAGGACGCAGAAGCAATTTTAAGAACCAGAAGGTCTCCTAGAAAACAGCAAAATAACATTTCTAACTTCATGTAACATAGTAGGATGCTAGCAGATACATAGACATGTTTGTCAGTATAAAGTGTAACAGGTGAAAACTACAGAACTTACAGACAGAAAGCACAGATAACTTTAATCTGAGCAGCACGCACACATACTTTCCCTGTATTAGTGATGTCAGTGGTATTTTCCTGGCAACGGAGAGAAAGGTGCTATGTGGTCTGCATAGTCAGACTTAAAAGATGCAAATGAGTGTCATGAGGAAGGCTCCTGGTTGGCCCTGGATTCTTGAAGGAATTTGTGTTGATCTTTAAGGGGCCATTTTGTTACCTGAGGTGTCGCACACATGTTTTCAATCTTGGAATGGGTGGGAAAAACCATCACTGGTAACAAGTCATGTTTATATCAGCTCTGAGAGCAAAATGTTAAATCTCATCCCACAAAACATTTCTGCAAGGGAGGTGAAAGGACATGGTCTATATACAGTGGTTCCTCATCCATTCTTTTCACATGTTCATTCATTGAACAAACATGTATCAGAGCACCTAGCATTTTCCATGCAGCACTGAAGTCACTGGGAATTTAACACAAGTCTCTTCCCTCCAAAAGTGTATGTTCCATCAGGAGAGGCACAGTGAACAAAGTTGCAATTGAACATACAGAGTATCGGGTGGTAAATGGAGCAAAATAAAGATGGGTGGAGGAAAGGCCAGGTAGGTGGGGGTGAACCAGAGAGGAAACAAGGGAGGGAGCCACGTGGTATTTGGAGGAAGGTTGTTCCAGGCCAAGGAAAAACCTTGGCACATTTAGAGAACGGCCAAGAGCCAATGTGGCTGAAGTGAGTGGGAGAGAGGGGAGACTAGGGAGGAGAGAAAGTGATTGGGAAGGTCCCAGAGGGCCTGGTGGGCCATTTTAAGGACTTGAGCTGTTAACTTTAACGGTAAATGGTTAACAAATCCCTCAGGTTGGCATATGTTATTGTCTCTCTGTCTCTCTCTTGGTCCCCACGTCTGAGGCAGATTTTTGGCAACTGGTGGACCACATTCCAATGTCTGAATGAATGAAGGCCTGAGTGTCTGCTGCGTACTAACCACCTTTGACTTTTACTGTGATTTGCTCACAGGGCAGGGCTTCCTGAACACTCTATTTTTGGCTTGTAAGAGAAATTATGTAGTTCTCATCTTGATGAAATTTCACAAGTCTGGACTCCGTCTAATTTCCGCAATACAAAATTTAGTAGTCTTCAGTTTTCCTTTCCTTGTTCCTTGGCCTGGAGGGAGCTTGTTCTCACGGCGCTGCCACACTGAGAGATGAGCCTTCGATGACCCTCGCTCAGGTCAGCCCTCGGGGGGGGGGGGGGGATGGGCTTCCCCTAGAATTCTTAAGGGCCAGGATGGGTGGGAAGTTGGTGAAATGATCAGATGTTTTAAGTTGCTGAAGGCCCAGGAGATTAGATGGTACCTGCGTCCACAGCTGAAGGGAATCACGTCTGCCTTTCTTCCCACCATCCCTCCGAAGAGGTGTCATGGAACTTCACTTTAAAAGTCTGAGATGCTTGTTTCATTTGTCATTGATGACCTCCCAAAGTGTTGCTAACCACTGTTTTAGAGAGCTGCCAGGCTTTGGGGAAATCACATTGTAATCTCCACCCCAAACATTTTTGTCCAGGAAAAGTAACTGTCAGGAACAGCTTAAAGGTTAAAGGGAGTCCCTGAAACATCATAAATGTGTGCATGTTAAGAGTGTGGACTTGGTTGGTGGTGGGTGGGGATGTCAGTGGATGGTGTGACTGGGCCCAGTGGACCTTGTTTATCTGGGTAAAGAAAACGGCTTCCTTGGCCGCCTTCCTCCACCTTGCCCTCTGCTCGTCTTGAGTTACTGCCCAGCTGGACAGCATTCAGCTTGTTCTTCAAACTGCTCTCTAGCCATGCAACAAAGTGTTCAAGTCTTTATAGATACTTCCCTCTAAATACACATAACAATGTTTGATACTCGGGACAGTGTTTGTTCCTTCTGGAATCCAGATACATGTGTGCATTTGCCAATCTGTGTGGCTAGTTTATGAGCTTTGGAAGACTATCAACAGTTGACAGTTGATCACTTATCCCAAGTAGGAAAGGCTCATTAGTGTCGTGTCCCATTACCACCCTCCTCGACCAATCAGTCATCAGAATAATTCCCGCAAACACGCCTAATTCTGTTTCCAGATCACCACCTCTGTGTGACATCATGGGAGCTTAGTGCAAATAAATCTCCAGAGAAACCTGTGCTGGACAGATATTGAAATGGATTGCCGCAGGAGAGCATTACTTATCTCCTTAGAGAGCAAGGTTTATCGCTAAAGCAAGGTTTTGACAAAAAACACTCCTGGGGATCCACGTACCTGGGTGTAGCCAAAGCATTTCAGCATCAAGTCTGGACATAGCCCAGAGCAAAATTAGAGCAGAATCTTATTAGCAGCTCAGAACCAGGATGTTCGGGGTACAAGGGGAAGCAGCTGTGGCAACATATTCTAGCTATTATTGATACTACTGCTGTTTAACCAGCAAGGTTGGAGAGGCTCCTAGTTGTGGCTGCTGAAATTGTCCCTGTTGGTGTTGAAAAGGCAATTGTTGAAGAGAAAGCTGCCTCCCTTCCAAGTCTTGAATTATCCTTAGTGGAAATTTTGTGTCACTGCAGGGGCTAGTATATGGCTTTCTGTATGGGAGGATGCTCAGGATCAAAATGGAAACTTACACAACTTCTAAGCATGTTCTTTTCAGATTCACTCCTCCTGAGGTTATAAACTGAAAGTGGGAGTTGATTATTTTCAACATATTCTCTTAAATCCAGAATGGGACAAAGAAATGACCAAAAAAATTGGTGATGGCAAAAATACTTATGGAGGATAAGGCAGAGAAGTCACTGCAGATTTAGCCGGTGTAAGGGCAGTGTAAAGGAGTGGGATATATAGTTAGGCCTCACGTTTGTACAGAATCCAGGAGAATGGCAGGTGGAGAGCAGACCCAAGTAGAGAACCGAGATGTGTCCAAGGATACTTCCAGTCTGGAAGGAGTAGGGCAAAGGTCGGGGGAACGGTGGGCATTTAATAACCCAGAAGGTAAGAATTAGTGACTTTAAAGCTAGGGAAACTGCGGTTCAAAATAGTTAGTTTTTCACAAGGTAGTGAATGATAGAATCAGAACTTGGATGGCGGTCTTTCTTCAAAGCCCATGTTCTGTGCCTTCATCTATAAGTCAGAAGTGTTGGATTCACTTTGATTCCGAGAACATAATGAAGAGAGATGTTCAGATTAAGCCCCTTAAAAGTCAGAGCTACATGAGAGTCTTGATTATCAGAATTTTTGTTCTGTATGTCAGAAATGGGAAATCAGCAGTCTATCTCCCAGTTTGCAATCTTTGGCCATCAGATTAAAAAAATTTTAAACATAGTTGCCAACTGCTAAAACACTGAAGATTATATACCCCAGAGTGAGAATTCTGTCTTGGCTCTAGGAAGGTTTGGCAGCTTTTGCCTTTCTGATGGGAAGATGCTGGAACCCAGCAGCTGCCATTCCTTCTCGGGGGCACGGGCTCCTCAGTTGGCTCCCGTGACCCTGCAGGCTCGTCTCCCCATCATCTGCCTGCCCCTGCCAACCTTTGAGATCCAGGCCCCCGACTTAATAACGAAGAGCCACGAGTGCTCTCAGTAGGAGAGGAGTGCGATGAAGGAAGAGTTTTAAGAGGTAAGAAAAAGGACAAAGTGATAGATGAAAACAGGTCTTTAAATTTGGCTCATAGGGCGCTTCATGCACTTGCTAGCAATCCTGAATATTCACCCCCTTCGTTCAAATCTCCCCAGTAAACAAGCTATTCTGGGGAGCAGTGTATGATTTGTAAGGTGAAGGAGCCAATAAGTGTGTAATGTTAGTGTTGGGAGGTACGTTAGCAGCTGAGTCCAGCCCTTGTTTTTAAGAGCTGAGGACAGAAAGGCCTGTCTAGGAAAAGCGATTGTACCTCAGGTGGCCTGGAGTGAGAGCTGTTCTCCACTGAATGTGTGAGAAAGGTCACTCATTTGTAATGTTAGAAAATGAGGCAAAGTGTCAGATTTGGGGTAAAAGTCCTATTGGAACTGTGCATTGAATAATGAGCCTGTTTTTGTTTTTTTTTTCAGTCTTTTGTGTCTCTTTATAACTCTTCTCAGTGGGTTTTGTGGTGGGCTGTGGCTCTCCTTGCAAACCTGTTTGCCCTGAGATTGTGTCTGAGATCGTGCGGAAGGTCTTGGCACCCCTCCCCTGTCTTCCACCCCCCAGTTCTTTGACGGAGAAGATAGCCGAGTCTACGTGAGGGCAAACCAGTGGCCTGGAAAATAGAAAATACAGACGATTTTTGGTTCTGACACCTTTGGATTTTATGTAGCATTAATGTTCCCAAAAAAACAAAATTCAGAGGCTGCCAACTTTCAGACTTTTCACACATTGACAACTATCATTTGCTATGGAAATCATTACATTAAGAAAAGAACATTTTAGCATCAAAGTGGAAAGGACATGATCTCAGAATAACCGACAACTTTTCCTGAGAAAAGATGGTTGGCAATCTAGCCCTGACATATATATAAGAACAAATGCATCTATGTGAACGTTAACACGTAAAAACTGATCTGATCTTGCTCTGAGTGAGTGAACATTTTAACATAGTCTGGTATTTGGGAACATTTGTTCTCAACAGCACCCAACTACAAACTGAAATATTTTTATTGCCACTGGGACTGAATTTTGGTTACTTCTTTGTTTTCCTGTTAAACCATCTGCCAAGTTTGTTTTTTAATCTGAAAGAGCCTACAAACGCCATCCTCTCATATTGACATATATATTTATAGTCGGAGCTCTGGGCCGCGTCTGAGTGTACTCCAAAACCTCACAGAAAAGGAGCCGTCTGCCCCGTGTTCTCGAATTCATGGTTCTGTCTGGTTGTAGCTTGATTCCTTTTAATATAAGCTGTGCTGTCGAGGTGAATTTTGCTTGCTGGTGGTCATGGGGAAGGCAATTACAAAGTCTGACATTATTCTTGGAATGATTTTAAGCAAAATATCATAGTTCATCAAAACCTGTCTGCAAAACGCCAACAAGTTAATAGTCATTTATGTACAGAAGGAAAAAATTACGGCTGCCAGACCACCTTCATGTGGGAGATTGGGCCATAAATTTTAAATATCCATTGTGAGAATTATATTATGTGTAAGGAAATCAGCATCCTGCAGTTTTATAAGTAGGCCTAGGAGGGCGTAATGCACAAAGAAAGATTTAACAAGAGATATAAGCAGAACAGGCAGATGAGAAGACATCTCTGAAACTTCTGGTGCCTCCTACAAGGCTTTTGGGAAAGGGCATAGTTCCTAAGGCTTTTTTTTAAACACAAAATGGTGGCGTGGGGTCCTGGTTGTTTTCAACATTTAGAACTGCTTCCACTTTTGAATACTTCATGTGTGCTAAGTACCTCATGTCGATCATCTAACATAAGCTTCAGAGGGGCCACAAGATGTAGGTACTAATGAAGCTGAGGTTTACTGAGACTGGTAACTTGTACATGTTCTCAGCCTGGTAGGCCAGCCTGTGTCTGGCCATCATATCATAAAAGGCACTGTCTAAGGGCAGATGGATCATAGAAACGCACCCACTGGGCAAGGGAGTTATAAAAAGGCATCTGTCCTATGTCCACATAGCCTGCCAAGGGGGATACAGCTAAGACATCTTGAAGTGTGAGTATCGTCTTTGACAAGGGGCACCTCTCTTATTACAAAGTAGGCACAGTCCTGCACCAGGGCACATGGCTTGGGGAGCAATGGGCTGAGTTTTATCTCCAGTTCTGGCCAAGCAACCCCCGCCCCCATGCTGGCCGCATTACATCAACTTGCCCTAGGCAGACCACAGGACAAATAGAGGGCCTGGGAGTCAACCCCAGGCAGTGTGACCCTGGAGGTACATGCTTAGGTGCAATCCTCCCTTATCTTTCTTACCCAGTTCAGCCCAGTGAGCAGGTGTCTCCATCATCCATGCGGGGGCCCCCAGCATTGTTCGTTCTTCTCTTTCCTACCACTGTTCCATTTACCTAGGCTACGTATGCACTTACATCCCCAGTGCCTGAGGCAGGAACCCTGCCTTCAAAGAATTCATGTTCTAGAGACATCACAATTTCACAAGCAATTAATTAAGCAGTTGATGCACCTGGTGGTAGGTGCCGGTGGAGGGAACATAAAAGGCGCCATATTCACACAAGCTGGGGCAGACTCAGCACCGGAAGACTTCCAGGGGAAGCTGTGGCTAAGCTGGGACCTTTGGAAGGAAGAATAGGAGTCAAGCGAAAGAAGGGTAGGATGTGACAGGCCCGCTGGGTGGGCTGTGGGAAGAAGCAGGGTCAGGTCACAGCTTCGTGGGCCATGGCAAGGGGTTCACACCTTATCCTAGGGCTAAAGGGAACCATTGAATGGTTTTAAGCAGAAACATATCTTTTCAAATAATCCTATTTGTTCATGGAGTCGTTTTCAGATGACTTTAGAACTTTATAGTCACTTCATATAATAAGATCTTACCTGGTTTTTAATTATTTCAAACCACCTTCAAAAACACTTTCTAATCACCCCTAAAGGCTAAGTGACTCATTCTGGGTCTTCAGGCTAGACTTGACGCATTGCTGTCCTACTCCATCACAGCACTGAGCGTAATTCCATTGACATACCTATGTCTGCGATGCTTTGTTTGCTGCCTCCCCAACCTGAATATAAGCTCTGTGTGGACAGCAACCTTGTCTGTTTTGCTCACTCATATGGTAAATATTCAGCAAATGTTTAAGTGAATGAATGGATGTCCCATGGCAAGTGCATGCTACTCCTCAATATCTAGGGGCTCCCCAGCAGGTGGTCCTTGGGAGCTGGTGCCCAAGACATGAATTGTGAACTTCCTGTCACTGGGAGTTTAGAACATGCTTTCAGGATATGTACAGTTAAACTTGTTTTAATACAGCCTTCCCTGAAATTGACATACATGTCTTTTTTTTTTTTTTTTTTTTAAGAAAGCCTGTATCCATTCATGGCTCCATTAGAAATAAAGTAGAAGTTACTGGAGTTGCTCACCAGTCACTGCAAGCTAAGGCTTTGCCTTCTTCGACAGAGAGAGGTTCAACATAAGTTTGGGAGAACTCCAGAACTGAGGTCTTCACGACCCATGATACTGTACTGTCCCTTTACATCTCACATTTTGGGTTTCAAACTGGATTGTGTATTGGATGCTGCCAATTCAAACATTTGTTAATATCTAGAATTACACACGCTTTTGTTTTTTGTATATATTTTTATTGAAGTATAGTCAGTTTATAATGTGTCAATTTGTGGTGTATAGCATAATGCTTCAATCATACATGAACATACATGTATTCATTTTCATATGCTTTTCCACCATAAGTTACTGCAAGATATTGTGCTATACATTATGAACTTGTTTATCTTATATATAATTAGTATCTGTAAATCTCAAACTCCTAATTTATCCTTACCCACCCCTTTCCCCCCCATATTTCTAGATATTGAATCAGGTTCTGAATTAATCGGGAGCATATAGTTGGGGCCAGTGTATTAGTTTCCTTTTTGTGCTATAATAAAGTATCACAAAATTAGTGATTTTAAACAGTACAATTTTACTACATTTCTAGAGGTCATAAGTTGTTATCTTATGATTTATAATAAGAAATATATATTTGTTCTCTGTCCCCGTTCCTGGCACTGAACTCCTAAAACCCTTGGAATTTCCTTAGGAGCGCAGTAAAGGTGTCTTATATTAGTAAGGTGACTTTTGGAAAATACCTAAGAAGGGAGGGTCCTAGTTGCCAGGGAGCCAACCAAGTGATTGGAGGGTTGAAACTTTCAGTCCCACCCCTCTTCACCTCAGCCTCTGAGGAGGGGCTGGAGGGTGAATCCAATCACCAATGGCCAGTGATTTAATCAATCCTGCCTATGTCATGAAGCTTCCATAAAACCCCCAAAAAGATGGGGTTAGAGTGTCCAGGTTGGTGAACACAGATTTGGGGAGGGGAGCGTGGGGTGCCCAGAAAGTATCCTCCATACTCTGCCCTGTTTTTCTCTTCCATCTGGCTGTTCCTGAGTTATATCCTTTTATAATAAACCTGTATGTGATCTAGTAAGTAAGTTGTTTCTCTGAGTTCTGTGAGCCACTCTAGCAACTTAATTGAACCCAAGGAGAGGATTGTTAGAACCTCCAATCTGTAGCTGGTTGGTCAGACGCATAGGTAACAACCTGGACTTGAGTTTGGCATCTAAAGTGGAGGCAGGGGTTCAGTTTTGTAGGACTGAGTCCTTAATCTCTGGAATCTGATGCTGTCCTCAAGGAGATAGTGTTAGAGTTGAATTGTAGGATATTCATTGGAGAATTGGTTGGTGATGTGGGGAAAAATAAATACATGCATCAGAACGGAAATTGGTATGACAACTGTAGGAGTCCAAAATGGATTTCAGAGGGTGAAAAATAAGGGCTCAACAGGGCTGTGTTACACTGCTGGAGGCTCTAGGGAAGACTTAATTTCTTGCCTTCTCCAGCTTCTGGAGGCTGCCTGTGTTCCTTGCTTCTCCACCCCTTCCAACAATCACAGTGCTGTGATCTGTGCTTCCAGGACCCATCTTCTCTGACTCACTCTTTTGCCTTCTTTCATGTGTATGAACCCTTATGGTTATATCAAGCCTACCCTTATAATCCAGGCTAGTCTCTCCATTTCAAAATCCTTAGCTTAATCACAAAGTCCCTTTGCCATGTTCCTAGGTTCTGAGATACCATGTAACTAGGTTCTGAGGATTAGGATGTGGGCATCTTTAGAGGACCATTATCTGCCTGACTCAGCTGCTGTATGGTGCATATACCCAGTTGGTAGAGAAAAAATGGTATGAGTTAAATTAGACCTGATTCCTGTTCACTTCTACCGTTTACCAGAAATACAGTCTTAGGAAAGTTACTTAACTTGTCTAAGCCTCAGTTTCCTCATCTGTTAAATAGGAAGGATATTATCCTACCTCATAATCATGAAGTTTATAGACAATAGAACATGTTACTGCCCTGTACCTCGTAAGCACTTGAAAATGTTTGATATCATTGTTGTTAGCTTCTTTTCCTTGAGCAGACATCCCTGGTAGCACTTGAGTCTTTGACTTGGAGATTTTCGGAGGCTTACCATAGTATGCCACTATTTTCTGAAGGATTTTTGTTAACTTAATGTTACGATTTTCATGAAAGAAAATTGTAAAATACTCAGTAGTAAGTTCAGAAATTATCACTGAGAGTAATACAGACTTTGAAGAAAACAGCTTTCAATTTCAACAAGAATTTAATTTAGGTACTGGGTGTGCCCTCAGAAATCTTTCAAAAGTACATCACTAAAATTTCAGTGGGTTCAGGATCCCATCAGCCTTGGGTGTTTATGGTCTTTATCAGAATCTGCTTTCCTCTCTGAGCCTTGACAGAAATTGCTTCTGGACTCTAACTAGAAATCGTCATGGTATATTTAGGGCTAGCATTGTAAGTTAGACTACGCACAGCTCGCCCCTAAAACTAAATGTCCATAGAATAAGGCTCGTTTCCTGCTGCTGCTTTCCTAACTGAGTTTTGGAAAATCAGTTTTCCTATAAATTCAAAACGAGGTGCCAATGTGCCATAGATATTTTAAAAAGACCCTCAGCAGCTGCCTGAACTTGCCTTCAGGTGAGGTTCTATTACATCCTTTCATCTCCTTTCTCCTTCTCACTGAAGAGCAGATCTGCCTGCTGCAGGGAGAGCTCTGTTCTCTGCTGACAACTGGCACTGAGGGTCTCCACACACAAACAGGTCTCTGCACATATTTTGAAAAACTTGAGTAGAAAACCAATTTGAGAATGGTAGATGCAACTGCCCTCCAGAACACACATGTTCACATACACACAAAGACATACAAACACACACTCAGGAATGTAGACAGAATGTCTTGAAGCCCAGTGCAGAAGCGAATTTCCAGAACAAAAATACCTTTGAGGCAATTCCTAGAAGTTCTGAGCTTTGGACAAGGATAATTCTTGGCTCACACACCTTTGCTAGAGAGTTAGAAATTGAAAGTACAATTACTGAGTAATGAATTTTTTTCTAATAAACATGCCAGAAATTCTACATCCAAAGATTGTTAATCATCCATACATTCATTGCACTAACAGGTATTGAGTTCAATAGACACTGTTAAATGACCAGAGTTTTCACCCATGAGAAGTAAATGTGAAATCCTATGATCACACAGTAACTGTAGCTTGTTGCTTTTACAGAATAGATGATTTCTGAAATATTCTGTGAGCTAATTTTTTTTACAATTAAGTTGTTACTAATGCCATAAAAGATTTAATCATTTTTAAGCCTTCTTGCAGTAAATCTTTTTGAATAATCAATGTTTTAAAACAGTAATTGGAGTAGTATGGACACAAGGACAGAAAAAGAGGGTCCAGATTCAAATCCATGAACACATGAAAACTGGGTCATTATCAGGTGGCTTTGCAGATCAGCCAGAGGAGGGGGTCATCTTTTCAGTACATGATGCTGCTCCTCTTGCTTAGCCATATTTAGGGACAATGGATTTATACTCTATGTGCAAAAATGTATTCCAAGTGTTTAAAGATGGAAATATGAAAAACAAACCTTCAAATGTGCTAGAATAATATAGACAAAATTTTTATTACTTGGAGGTATCATGAGAGGTTTTAAAATATCACACACATACATAAAGGAAAATATTGATAAATTCTTTTTCCTTAAAATACAAAACCTAGGTTTGTCAAAGACCATTTTTAAAAAGTGAAAAGATAAGCCACAGTCTTGGAGAAGATATTTGCAAAGCATGAATCAACAAATCAATTAGGGGAAAACACTATTATACATAGTAGGTATGTTATAGAAAAGAAATATGCATATAATACTATAAAACTATAAATTTCAGGGCTGAATGTTTTTAAAGGAGGTTATAAATGTTAAAGTTCTCTATAAATTGACTTATATATGAACTAAGTGAAAATTAAATTCTGTTGATAGGTTCCATTGCACATGAAACATGAATATTACTGAATTGTGGTTACGAAAAGCATTTTATTATGAGATTTAATTCAAGTTTACTACATAGAAAAAAATCACAAATTTAATAGTTGCTACTAACCACCTACTCGTTTTATTGATGTAAGTTCAGATTATTCCTGTTGACACAGGGCTTCCTCGTCCTTTCCTTCTCATTAATTTTTAAATACAAGGTTGAACAAAACTGAAGATTTGCAGTACCACAATTTTATCTTTGATAATCATAACTATTTTTAATCACTTCTGTGTGTTTAGCATCGTGCTGAGAACTTTGTATGGATTGTCTTATTTCCTACAGACCTATGAGATAGGTACTATTTTTAACAACCTGTTTTACAGATTTAAAAAATTAAAACCTGGCAACTATGTAATTTGCTTGCAATTAAACATCTAGTGAGTTTTATTTTTTAACTGACTTTGGTCTAGAAAGTATAAAAAAAACTCGCATTTATGGCACTTCTTGGTGACATCTTTAAGTGAATGAACTAAGCAACAGCTGAGTAACACTGCTTTCTCAAAACAATTGTTTGCTCAATTTGATGTGTTCTTTGCATAACTGTGGATAGGACAGACCTTTAAATCACACTGGAACGTGTGACCTAAAAAAAATTGAAGTTATAAAAGTAGTATTTTTTAATTTCAAACAGCTAATAACTAATGGATGGACTCTAAGGAAAGTTAGTGTTTCAGGTAACTTCTCCGAAAGAGAAGAAACTGGGACGAAAGATAATGGCTTATCCTGCCTGCCCTTGACTTCTTCAGGTGAGCGATCAAATTGAGCTCTTTTAACCCTGGGCATTTCAGAAAGGAAGAGAGGCCCACTTAATGTGAGGTACTAGTTAAAGGAGAATGAAGGAAGCGCTGTGTACCTTCCGTCCTCCATGTAGTCTCCCCTGTACTGAGGTTCAGCTCATACACCCCAAATCGTGGCACCTGTTCTTAAATTGAGATTAGTTCATGCTGGTTGGAAAACAACTGCCCTGAGGCTCCCCTCCCCATCATCACAGTGCCTTCTGCTACTCAGTTGCCTGACCCCGACCCCATGGACCCCTGAATCTCCCCACTATCCAGCAACCTAAGGATTAAGGACAGGCAAAGGGAGGGTATACTGCATCCTTGATTCTGAGCTACCATCAGCATCCATTCTGGTCAGTTGGTACCCATGAATTGTTAAATATGTCAGTTAGCACCTCTGTCCCTCCCATTCTTGATCTTGAATCCTATATTTGGTGATTGGCTCAAAGGACCAAACCATGTGTTTTGACTAGGAATTAATCACTATCCGAATAAAGAAATGTTCACAGCTCTCATATATTGCTTCTGCAGTGCCACCAAGATTTCCTTCCTCACTAGGGTTCCTGTTTCCCACTGGCCCATCTCCATTCAGTACCTCATTTCAGAAGTGGGGCTCTCCCTTCATTGCCTTATTTCTTCCTATGACCCACTCAGAAGTGGGATCTTTAATATTAGCTCAACTGGTTTATCTTACACAGACATGATTTGCTGATGTAACAAGGGTACATCTTTGTGCTATACAAGACTCACACAGTGCTGCTTTCACTACTCCTTGTAAGGGGAGAGGATCATAGGCCATGTTACTTGGGAAATTCCTTAGTCTCCTGTCCACATCTGTCATGGTGTAATCATTTTTACAGTAAGACAGCTCCATGGTAAAACAAATGAATCATCTCTAACAAAAGAAAAATTATTCTAGAATGAGAGGAGCCACCTCTTGTAGGTGAAACTACATGTTGAAGGCTCCAATAGGCTCTAATCGTCCCTAATCTCACAAGTGAAAAATGCTCACGTAATGTGATACTTAATTTGTGTCATTTTGGCTAGGCTGTGATGCCCTGTTTGGTCAAATAACAGTCTAGATGTTGCTGTGAAGGTATTTTTTTTAGATATGATTAACGTTTAAATGCGTAGACTTTGAGTAAACCACCTTCATGATGTGGATGGACCTCATCTAATTAGTTGAAGGCCTTATGAGAAAAGACTGAGGTCCCCCTACAGAGGAAAGAATTATGCCTTTAGGCTGCCTTCTGACTCAAGACTGTAATATCAACTCCTGCCTACTAGTCTGCCCTGCAGATCTGAGTCTTGACAGCCCCCACAATCATGTAAGACAATTCCTTAAAACAAATCTCTCTCTCCAATATGTCCTATTGGTTCTGTTTCTCTGGAGAACACTGACTGATAATACACTTAGCATAGAGAAATTTTTTATTAGAAAAAGATGATTGCTTTAAAAATTAGATTAAAAAATTTTGAAGTATAAAGTGTGATGAACATAATTTTGAGAACATCAATAAGTAGACTTTAATTGTTTATGATGTAGGATGACTTTCCCTGTCGTAAAGGGCCAGGGCTAAATCTATTTAGCAGCACAAAAAAGCATAAGCTTTGAGGACAGCCTACCACTACTGGACTCCAAGAACTCTGCAATCAGCAAGAAAACTTGCTGTATATGTTCCTGGTAGCAACTCTGTAGACCCATTCTTTTCTTCTGCACTGGCTCCCAGATACAAATCACCTAAAGATACTGGAGCCTTTTCCAGACACTCAGTTTTCAGTCCCAGAAAGTCTGAGGGGCACTTATAAAGCATTCTGCTTGAGCTCCAAGAATCAAGCTTCTCTCTTGCACTGATGGGTCTAGGATTGATATATGAGGGCCAACCACTACACTGCAATGTGTTTCCCATCACTTACCTTCTCATGCTCATATTGTGTTTGGTCAATACTCAATACAGCCCAGTCTGTGAACATAGTATGCCCCTCCATTTATTTAGAAACCTTTTAAAAGTTTCTCAGTAAAATCTTTGATTTATAAAGTCCCTGTATATCTTGTGTTACATGTATACCTAGGACCTAAAATATTTATCATTATCATTTATATGATTTTAAGATTACGTTTTCTTGCTAGTGAAAAATGGTAAGATGACTTAGAGTGTTCTTCTGTTCTTGGAATGGTTTGTGGAAGATAGGATGATTTTCTTTGTTAAATGTTTGGTGGATGTTCTGGTGAAGCCATCTGGGACTAGATGTTTTCTTTTTTTTTGAAAGTCAATTTGATAATTTGATTTCTTAGCAGTATAGGTTGTTTCAGGTAATCTTGAGTAAATGTTGGTAGGTTACATTATTCCATAAATGCATTCATTTCATTTATATTTATAGATTATTGGCATAAAGTTGTTAATACCCTTCAGTTTCTTTGTTTGCAGCATATGTGACACTATTCCATTTTTATTTCTCATAATCTGTAAGTTGTGTCATGTTTCACTTTTGATCACAATCTCACCAGAGGTCTATGACTGTTTAAAGAACAAACTTGTTTGTCTTTATTGAATCTCTATTATGTACTTGTTGCTATTTAATGGATTTCTGCTCTTGTTTTCATTTTTTCTGTGGCTTTTTGGGGATTTTTTAGCTACTCTTCCTAACTTCTTAAGATACACATTTACCTCATTAATTTTTTACAATGTATGTATTTGAAGCCCACTATTTCCTTGTTTTCCTTGTATCTGTGTATATCCACAAAATTTAAAAGTTAATGTTGTAATGATTGTTTCATTGAACATACTTTCTCATTTTTTTCCCTGTAAGTGCATTTAAAAAAATTGAAGTAGTTAGTTACAACGTGTCAATTTCTGGTATACAGCACAATGTCCCAGTTGTGCATACATATACATATATTCATTTTCATATTTTTCATTAAAGGTTTTTACAAGATATGGAATATAGTTCCCTGTGCTACACAGAAATTTGTTTATCTTTATATATAGTGGTTAACATTTGCAATCTTAAACTCCCAAATTTATCCTTTTCTGCCTTCTTTCCCCGGGTAACCATAAGATTGTTTACTATGTCTGCAAATCTGTTTCCGTTTTGTAGATGAGTTCATTAGTGTCCTCTTTTTCCTTTTTTTTTTTTTTTTTAGATTCCATATATGAATGGATATCATTTGGTATTTTTCTTTCTCTTTCTGGCTTACTTCACTTAGAATGACATGACTGGATAAAGAAGGTGTGATATACAGTGGAATACTACTCAGCCATAAAAATAAAATAATGCCATTTGCAGCAACATGGATGGACCTGGAGATCACCATTATAACTGCATTTTTTAAAAAGTTAAGATTCTACATATAAGTGAGGTCATACAGCTTTTATCTTTCACTCTCTGACTTATTTCATCTAGCATAAGGCCCTCAAGGTCCATCTATGTTGTCACAAATAGCAGAATTTCTAATTTTTTATGGGTGAATAATACTCCTGAGTGTACCATATTTTCTTTATCTATTCATCTATCAATGGACACTTAGATTGTTTTCATCTCTTTGATAAGGTAAATATGCTGCAATAAACATGGAGGTATAGATATCTTTTATATCTTTTCAGGTTAGTGGGTTTTTTCTCCTTCAAATGAATATCCAGAAGTGGGATTGTTAGATCACATAGTAGTTCTAATTTCAATTTTTTAAAGAACCTTTATACTGTTTTCCATAGCAGCCATACCATTTTACATTTCCACCAACAGTGTACAAGGGTCTTGTTTTCTCCACATCGTCAACACTTATTAGGGCTTTCTTTTTGATAATAGACGTTATAACAAGTGTGAGGTGATATTTCATTGTGGCTTGATTTGTATTTCCCTGATAAGTGTTATGAACTTTTTAATGTATCAGTTGGTGCTCTGTATATCTTACTTAGAAAAATATCTGTTCTCTTCCTCTGCCCATTTTTAAATTGAATTGTTGGGTTTTTGCTATTGATTTGCATGAATTTAAATATTTTGGATGTTAACTCCTTATCAGATAAATGATTTTGCAAATATTTTCTCCCATTTGGTAGGTTGCCCTTTCATTTTGCTGGTTTTCTTTGCTGTGCAGAAGCTTTTTAGTTGGATGTAGTCCCACTTGTTTATTTTTGATTTTATTGCCTTTGCTTTTGGTGTCAATCTGAAACACATCACCAAGATTGAGGTCAAGGAACTTCTTATGTTTTCTTCTAGGAGTTTTATGGTTTTAGGTCTTACATTTGAGTCTTTAATACATTTTGAGTTAGCACACACCATACACAAAAACTAACAATCCAGTTTTGTTCTTTTGCATATGGCTGTCCAGTTTTTCCAACATCATTTATTGAAGAAACTGTCCCTTCTCCATTGTATAGTCTTGGCTGCTTTGTGATAAATTGACCATGCATGTGAGTTTACTTCTGGGCTGTCTATTCTGTTCAATTGATCTGAGTGTTTTTATGCCAATACCGTGTTGTTTTGATTACTACTGCTTTTAATAGTTTGAAGTTTGGAAGCCTGATGCTTCCAGCTTAACTTTTTCAAGATTGCCCTGGTTATTTGAGGTATGTTGTGGTCCCTTACAACTTATAGGATTTTTCTGATTCTTTGAAAAAATGTTATTGGAATTTTAATAGAGATTGCATTTATGCTTTAGATTGCTTTGGGTGGTATGGACATTTTAATAATATTCCTTCAATCTATGAGCATAAAATCCTTCCATTTATTTGTGTCATTAATTTCGTACATCAACATCTTATAGTTCTCAGTGTACCAGTCTTTTACCTCCTTGGTTACATTTATTTGATAGGTACTTTACTCTCTTTTAAGCAATTGTGAATGGGACTGTTTCCTAATTTCTCCTTCTGCTAGTTTGTTATTAGTATATAGAAGTGCAACTCTTTTTTGTATATTGATTTTTGTATCCTACAACTCTACTGAATTCATTTTTACTTCTAATGTTTTTTTAATGGAGTCTTTAGGGGTTTCTATATATATCATGTCATTTACAAATAGAGACAAGTTTACTTCGTCCTTTCTGATTTGAATACCTTTTGTTTTTCTTGCCTAATCGCTCTAGCTAGGTCTTCCAACACTATGTTGAATAACAGTGGTGAGAGTAGGCATCCTTGTCTTGTTCTTGATCTTAAAGGAAAAGCTTTGTGTTTCATTGTTCGGTATGAATAGCTGTTGGCTTGCAAGTTACTTTCTAATTCAATTTGACACTTAAATCATTTAGAAGTAAATTTCTTGTTTTCCAAACACTGTAGAATTCTAGTTATCTTTTTGCTATCTATTTCTAGTTTAACTTACATTTTGAGAACCTACTCTATGACTTTAATTAATTGAAATTTGTCGAGGCTTGCTTTATTGCCAAGATACCCTTAACATTTTTTAATGTGCTGTATTCTTGAAAATAGATATTCAGCAGTTCTTACAACATACACATATAAATATGGTCACCAGATCAAATTTGTTAATCAGGTTTTATAATCTTAACCTTACTACATTTTTGGTCCATTTGTTCTATCAAATTACTCAAGGAGCTCTCATTTTGATTTTATTTCTCCTTTCAATTCTGTCATTTTGATTTATGCATTTTGAGGCTATATTATGAGGTGCATGCAAATTTGTTATATTTTCCTGGTAAGTTACATATTTTGTCTTTATTAAATTTTCTTCTAGTAATGCTTTCCCCCCACATTAATGTGTAATATAGTTACACTGTCCTGGGGACATTGCTAATATAGAGCTATCTTAACTTCTCTGTACAACTCAGGTGGCGTGAACTTGGACTGCAAATCCAGGCAGTGGCTGGTTTACCTATAGTTCAGCTTTATCCTGAAGGTGTGATTCATTTGCACCCCAGCTACTTGTGGGGAGAACTTCCTATAAATGATTCTTTATCCTGTATGGACCCAAGTCTGATTTCTGTTCCTTTCATCTGACAAGGCCATTAAGAAAACATTTGCATATATAAAACTCCTAAAGGAAGAGGCATCAACCATACTACTAAAACTATATAGATGTTGAAGTGCTTTTTATTCTTCTATGCTATTTAATTAAATTGTGAATTTTATTTGGAAGTAATTAGAAGAATAGCAGACAAAAGCAATGAATATACTTAAATGCTAGTTTTCCAGTTGCAACTACGAAACAGTCTTTTAATAAAAACATTATTACAGCACTGGCATGTAGTGAGCTCAGGATTCAAATCGAGAGAGCCTGAGTCCAGAGCTTACATGAGACAGCTGGATACAAAGAAACATTAATAAAAGTAAGACCTCTCCCTCTTGGTAGTAGAACCTGGCTATATTTCTCTATACCATATGCTCTTGTGAGGACACCTGTCAGAAAACTGAGATTCCAGTATCCTAACAATAAAGGTCTCCTTAATTGAGCTCTCTGAAATTCAACAAGTCTGATTGAAACAATTCACAAATTTTGTTAGAGAAATCTTTCATATTGTCAGTAAATATTTGAATAAAATTATATATTCTCTTTAACATTACACAAATATATCACATAAATTAATGCCATTTTTGATTCACAAATTACATTCATATTCTATATAATCTCATTTTCTTTACCTCACAAAGAACACAATGTGTGTTCCCATTCCAACTTTGTTTAAAGAAAATAAACTGTGCATCATATTCTTAGGCTTATATATTCTTAGGTTTCTGTTAAAGAACTTGAAGATTTTCCTAGTTCTTAATTTTATCCAGAATTAAAACATCCTATTTTTAACCCATGTCATCTTGCAACAGTTATTTTGCTTAGGGTACACAATAGTGCAGGTAAGTATAATATTTAAAATGTTAAATACATTTATTTTCTCATCCATGACTAAGCCATTTTTATTCAGTAAGTCTGTCCTTTAGAATTTTCTTCTTTTTTTTAATTGTGGGAACTTTAGTACTATTGGCTCTTGATCTAATGCTTGTAAGAGAATATTTAATGGTTGGTGGCAGTTTTATTGCCCCTTAAACATTTAATGGGTTTTCTGCATAATTTCTCAATGTGTTCTTATTTGTTTACTTTTTTACATTTTTAGTATAAAATTGAAAACTTATGGTATTGAATTTTATGACTTTGGCACAATTCCACCTGCGCAGTTGTAGTATATACTTCCACTATACTCTTATTTCTAGGGGCTAAAATATGAACTTAAGAGTGCAACATGGCCTTGATCCATAGTTTATATTTAGATGACCATTACAAATTAAAACCTTTTTCTTTTTTAAACTAATAAGATTATTAAGTTCCTTCTCTTTTAGTTGTCATTTATTATAAACACACTGGCAGAATCTGGAACTAAACTTTATTACAATTTTTTAAAGTTCAACGTAAGTTTGATCAGCTTTGTTTTACTTGCCTAAGTATGTTCTAATGGAAATGGCACCAGGGTGGAAGTCAGGAAATTCAGGTTCTAGTCATAACAGCGCCGTTCGTTAGGATGCTCTGTGATTCCGAGCCTCAGTTTGAACGAGGTCAGAGATTTCCAAATTTCTTAAGGCTAACACTATGTTTAAACAAAATCTCACAATATGAAAATCAGAACACAGCATCTGAAAAAGAGTAGAATAGATTCTTTTTATTGTTACTTTACAATTCTAGGATTTACGGTTTACTAGATGAAGCAAATCCTGCCAGCAACTAAAGAGATTTTTCAATTGTTTGAAATGACTAGTTTGCTCCTCAGGGCTATTAAACTTATCATTTCTGTGCTTGTGTGTTAAGGAGGTAACTTCAACTTTCACAGATCATTTATAAAAACTTTCAGTCTGTCCCACGTCATTTCTACTGATGTGTATATTAACAACTTAGTAAAAATAATTTTAAAGAGGCAGCTTTCAAAAGTCCACAATTTAAATGGAGAAAATACAGAATGAAACTGCAGAGAGCTTTTAATTTGGTATTTAGATTTATATAAAGTAAACAAATGTAAATATTTCTGTTCTTAAATTCCATACATGAGAAAGTTCATTGTTGTTTCTTCTGTCTTTTGGGAAATGCTCCGAAGGAAACTGCCTCTCATGGTTGATTTCAGACAGGCCATTCTATGAACAATTCAGAACCCACTGTTAAGGGACAGAATGACACTGTTTTACAGAAAAGCTGAGAATGAACATTCACTTTATCTTTTGCTCCCACTCCCTGAAGTCTAGTTGTGACCAGCACCCATTCCTGTGATTGGCATTTCTCTTTTGGTGGCCTGGCTCCAGCCTCCACTTGCCCTGGGGCAGAGTTTCCTTGGGAACAGCCCTCTCCATCCCTTGCAGTTCACCAGGGAAACCTACCCAGGCTCTCACTCATAAACCTCTTTACTCCCCTCTTATTAATTTCATAGCAAACTTTGTAAATTTTCAGTCCTTATTCGTTTATACTGGTGGTTGCTGATCCTTGCTCTCCACTTTGCTTCGAGTGAAGCTCCACAGGCACAAGCCTTGTTCCAGCCTCCCTTTCACCCAGGACTCACAATCACTTGATTGTCCTTGACTTGAGCTTGGCCAGAATAGCCCTATTCCTGCCCTGGCTACTCCATACTCAGTAAAGGAGTCCTCACTGAAGTCCAGTGTACCTTCAAATCTGTACCCCTTGTAATCATGACATGGCTTCTTTTAATTGAAGTATAGTTGAGTTACAGTATTGATTTAGTTTCTGGTGTACACCAAAGTGATTCTGTTATGTATATACATACACATATTCTTATTTTCCATTATGGTTTATTACAGGGTATTGAATATAGTTCCCTGTGCTATACAGTGGGATCTTGCTACTTATCTATTTTATGTATAGTAGTTTGTATCTGCTAGTCCCAAAGTCCTAATTTATACCCCTCAACTCCAACCTCCTTTCCCTTTTGGTAACCATAAGTTTGGTTTCTACATCTGTTGTCTTTTTCTGTTTTGCAAGTAAGTTCATCTGTATCAAATTTTCAATTTCATATATAGGTGATATGATACGATATTTGTCTTTCTCTGCCTGACTTAACTTCACATAGTATAATCTCTAGTTCTATCCGTGTTGCTACAAATGGCATTATTTCATTATTTTCATGTCTGAGTAATGTTCTGTTACTCAGTAATGTTCCATAATTCAATTGTATAAATATACCACATCTTCATCATCCAATCATCTGTAGATGGACATTTAGGTTCCTTCCAGTCTTGGCTATTGTAAAGTGCTATGAATATTGGAGGGCATTTACTTTTTTGAATTAGAGTTTTCTCCAGATATATGCCCAGGAATAAGATTGCTGGATCACATGGCAACTCTATTTTTAGTTTTTGAAGAAAACTCTATACTGATATCCATAGTGATGACACCAATTTATATTTCCAACAATGTAGGAGGGTTCCTTTTTCTCTACATCCTCTCTAGCATTTATCATTTGTGGACTTTTTAATGATGGCCATTCTGACCGGGGTGAGGTGATACCTCCTTGTAGTTTTGATTTGCATTTCTGTAATAATTAGCACTGTTGAACATCTTTTCATATGCCTTTTGGCCATCTGTATAACATCGCTTCCTTACATTGAATGAATTCCAGATGAAAAATGAGTTTATATTTTAAAGTCATTTTATAGATGTTTAGTTCTTTTAGTCCAAATAACAGATGTCCTCCCCCACAATTATTTTCTTCTTTTTCTTGCCCTGGGGCAGAGCTTCCTTGGGAAAAAAATCACCTAAAATCTTTTGAAAGTTTACTTTTCCGAGACCATTTGATGTAAGTCCTCTTTGGATGAACTTGACCAATACTCAGGGAACAGTTTTGGATCTTATTTTATGTGTATACTGAATTAAATAGTACTTAAATATTTTTATTCTTGGTGTATTAATGAATAATTTATATGGTTATAGGATTGAAAAAATCTTGGATTCATGTAAGTGGGCAAACATGTAAAAATACTGGAGTAACTATTTAATTCTTCCATTGTTTGACGAAACAACATTTATAAGCCATTTACCCTCTACAGGATTCCATAAGGGAAAACTTTACAATCTAATGAACAGGTCAAAATAATAAAGGCTCATACAAATATGTATTTTCCCTCCTTACATGGTTATTATATATGTTTATTTTTCTTTTTATAGTACGGACTTTAAATATACTGTTTTCACTAAATTGTGAAAAGTGTTTTATGGTATAATTCCACATAAAGGCTTCAGTTCTTACACTGTAAAATAGAGTATTATACCTTAAATCCTAAACATTCTTGCTTGTGAGCTGAAAATTAAGAATCAGGATCCAGTCAAGCCCTTCCAATTGCTTTTGGAACAGGTGCTGGGGCAAAGCTGTGAAAACAGAAAGCTGAGCGCCAAGAATTCCCATGGCTTTCAAGAATGGAACAGACAAAACCAAAGGGTGGTCCAGCAGTCACTGCCAAGTGACATAGCTCACTCTAATCACTGTATATTTTGAGAGCAAATGCACTGGAATAACGAAACCTTTTGCTTTCATTTTTACATTTTGAAACATAGGAGCTAGGACAGTTGTGAGAATTTTCTAGTGTTGGAAAGAGAACTTACGAGCAGGGGTTGGTGGTGGTGGGGGGGTGCTCTGAAGCTGCGATTGTTCATTAGGAAAGCAAGAGGAAGGTGCCGGTCCCCGCTGCTTGAAGTCCTCCCAGGACTGTGCTGACTGAGGGTCCTCCCCAGCTGGGCATACTTCGAGGAGAACTCAGGGAGGGTGTCTCGGTGTGCTCCTCACATCTGCCATCACACTGGGGGCTGTGGACCCGTTGTGGTGCTACACCCTCTGGGGACTGTCTTACCCCCTCCCTGCCATGCTACTGGAGCCCTCCGGGTCTCAAAGCTGCAGGGGCTCAGTGCTCAGGAGCCCCCAGTTTTGTTTTGCTCCTTTGACCAGTCAGTTAGCATCTCTGGGATTCACTTTCTTTGTTTGAACACAGGATAAATAATACAAGATAAATAACAACAGGCCCACCTATTTCACAGGGTCCAATAAAAGAATGTATACAAATACACTTTAAAAGCAGAAATCTGAGGTGTTCAGGGAGGTATTTTAATTTGCGCTGTGAACTGCCAGTTGATATAGTAAGATGTGCTTGGAAGTTTGAGAGAGTGGTCATGAGTACAAGAAAGGTGCTAAGAAGAAAGAACTGTAAGAGTTAAGACCAAAATAAAATTAAGGGGAAAGTGAACAGGAAGTCAGAAGTGTGAGGTGAGCTCTAACTTTGTCCACGTACAGGCTGTCCAGCTACATACAACAAACAAACTGAGTGGTTATACTGGAGTGAGGCAAGTAGACAGCAGTGAGGGCCTGGGAGTGTGCGGACAGGAGGAAGAGGCGAGAACTTACAAGTGATAAGCACAGTGTAAACTCCTAGGACAGGAGTGGTTTTATCTGTTGACTTCACATTGTACAGACAGGTGCTTAATTGAGGGTGTCATACTTATTTATAAATATTTAAATAAAGTCTTAAATCTTACAAAGTAAGATTGTCAGGTTTTTTTTTTTTCAAGAAAAAGATAATTTATTGGAAAGATATTGAGCAGCTCACAAAGATATAAGGAGAAACTGAAGGATCAGATTTGGTTGTAGGACTGACTGGAGAGTCTCTTCAGGTCATCATTAGTGGCAGTCACAGCGCAGGACACTGGCCCAGTCCAAGCTTTTCTTTCCTCTCTGGAATAAACAGAAAAAGAGAAACAGCCCAGAGATCTTACTTGTTGAAATTGCATGATTTCTTTTAACTGTTTATTTAGAAATAGTTTAGACTTAGAGAAAGGTTACACACATAGTACAGGGAGTTCCTTCACCCAGCTTCCCCTGTTGTTAGCATCTTGCATAACCGTAGTGCAATGATCAAAACTGGGAAATTGACATGGATACAATACCATTAACTAAACTGTAGACCTTATTCGGGTTTCACCAGTTTTCTCATGAGTGTGTTTGACCTGTGCAGAATCCGGCCCAGGATTCCACATTCCACTCTGTGTTAACTGTCATGTCTCCTCGGTCTCCTCCAGTCTGTGAGGGTTCCTCAGTCCGTCCTTGTCCTTCATGACCTTGACACTGTGGAACAACGCTGGTCAGTTATTCTGTAGAGTGACTGCCAGTTTGGGTTTGTCTGGCATTTTCTAGAATTAGCTTGAGGTTATGCATCTTTGGCAAGAAAGTCACAGAAGTTATACTGTGCCTTTCTATGTGCATCTGTCAGTTTATGTAATGTCAATTTACCTTCTTAATGATTTTTGTGCCTTTGGTTACAGTGGTGTCTGCCAGGCTTCTCTCCTATAAAGTTAGTATTTTTATCTTTGATATTAAAAAAAAAATACCTTGTGAGGAGGTAATTTCAGAATACGAATATGTTGTTTCTCGTACTTTTAGTTACTAAATATGACATCTATCAATGGTACTTGCCTTAAAACAACGTTTGCCTAATGGTGACTTTTTTATTTTCATCATTCCTTTTCCATTTATTAAGAATCCTATGATTTCTTAATACTTGATTGGGGTGTGATAATGACACTCATACGTAGGTAAATAATATTCTTACTAACTTCAAAATGTGGTTATCGAAATCCGGGTTGAATTATCCTTCAGATAATTGTACCCAGTTAGTGCAATGCATTAGTTTACTGAATGTCTCCAACTATTTTAGGCTTATAAGATTCTATTTTAAAAATCATACAGAACCTGGGAAAATTAGAAAACTATTTTGTGACAAGACTTACAGCTAGGGTAATTAGGTATAATGAGATAAAAAACCTATAGAATTAGAAAACTTGACTGAAGGAATCCTGATGGAGTCAGATAATGCTTGTTTAAATCAGTTAATTGTTCAGATTTGGTTGACCTGGTGTAAGAGGAAATACATTTAAAATACATGTAAAATAGGTATAAAAAGGATGTAGTCCCTTTAAGAAACCAGAGTGCCACGTTTGGAAATTGTTCTGAGAAGAAGCAGCTCTCCGTAAGTGTGGGGAGAGCTTTTCAACATAATTTGCCATTATTTTGATAAAAGCAGAAAGTGCAGAGGCTCTGAGCTCTAGCCTCTAAATCAGGAACAGCCCTGGGGGAGGAAAATTAAGAGCCTAGTGTAACTAGAAGGTGTTAAGGAGGCAATAAAACCTTTTCCTCTACATGGCAGCCAGGAACTGGCTGGAGGAGAAGGTGCCAGGGGCCATGAAAAGGCCCAGGAACTTGAACCTGTGGCATTATTTCAGATCAAAAAGTTTAGTTGGTGTAACTGGTAGACACTGTGCATAAAACGAAGTAAAGACTCCCAATTTATAGCATCATGGGGAAAATGAATAAACATACTTAACGATGGCTGGTATTCAGTAAACAGTGAATAAACAGTATTCATTTTCACAACAAATATCCATTGAGTTCTTGTGTAGTTTCACACTTAACCATACTGGGCCTTAGATTTTTATAGTCATAAAGGAGATCATATTAATGACTTCTAAAGTGCCTTTTAACTCCGAAATGCTATGACTATACTACCATAAGTGGGAACTTGAAAAATTGCACACTGGACTTTGAGAAAGGCCAAACCAATCGCCTTAACCTATTTGTTAAACACTAGCTGTGTAGCAGGCACTATACTAAAGGCTAGAAATCTCTAGGCCAAATAAATAGCATTCATTCCCTGACTTACTTCAGCCGCACAGTCTATTGTGATGGATGACCATGCAAACTATTAGTATTTAATATGGTAGAGTGGTGGAAGAAAGGGGTAGTTCTTCCTGTAGGAGTGAAGGCTGGCCTCAGGGAAGTGAAGATACGAGACCTGGTCCAGGTAGAGTGAGAAGAAATTTACCAAGCAAAGAACAGTACATAAGGTAGAAGAGTTTGAATAAAAGTGTAGAAATACGGAAGTGTATGGACCTTTAAGGGATGAGTATTATACTTTGGAGAAGAACGTGGTTGAACATGAGAAAATAAGTTGGGACAAGACCAGAGTTTGACTTCTGTAGCAACAGGGAGCCATTAATATTAAGTAAGAGTCATGTGACAGATCACCCTTCTACAGTGTATTTGTCAGCAGGATAGAAAATGAAATTAATGGGAATGACTGGAGAAAATAGTTTAAAATAGTTTAAAATAGTTTAAATGGCTGAGAAAATAGTTTAAAAGATTATTTCAACAATTCAGATAACCAGGGAACAATTTTGCAGTAACAGATAGTGTCTTCGTGTAGGACAAAGGGCAGACATGCTTACTGGCCATTACAAAAGATTTGAGTTCTCCAAGTTCAAGTTGCCTCTCTTGGAAAGCAAACTACTATGCATGCAAGTGTTACCCAGCCCTCTTTGCACTGCCCTGTGAGAGCTGGAGCTTGGGGAATTGATTTAAGAAAATGCCACTAGTTTGGCTATAGCTATTAAGAAACTCCTATGTTTCCAGCTCAAAATTCTCTTATCTTCTGCCAGCGCCCATAAAACTGAGGCAGGCTAACTCGGTGGCTTGTGAGTAGGGCAAAATATCAGACCCTTCACCATTCTTGACAAGAGGTTTAGACTTACTGATGAACTGTAAAATGAATAGAGATCAAATAAGAAATGACATACTGTAAGAAAATTCCCAGTAACACAGAACCCAAGATAAGGGATCTTTGGAAGTTTATGTAAGAGAGGACCAGCCATAAGGAGAAATCGGACCTGGGTCAGGGATATAAGGATAGAGTTTGATCTCAGGGAAGATGATAAGATCAAGCTGGGACCTCAGTTCTAGAAGTGTGCTGGGATACTGCATTAGGTGTCAGAAATTGTTTAGAAAGAGGGACCATATGAAGATGTCTTCCCAGTTACATGAACTAAGGCATGCAGAGGGAGAAAAACTCAGACTTAGAAATAAATGTAGGCATATGAGAGGTTGAAAAATGTCATAAAATATTTACAAAGAGGTTAAGCTTTTTTGTAACTTTATTTGGCCAAGAGTAATGAAAATGGAGAGTCAAAGGAACATGATTGGCACACGTAGGAAGGATGTGGGGAGAGAGCTGTGACCTGGGGGCACTGACCCTGCTGCAGGTACAAAAGGAACGACCTCGATGTTTAGCTTCACGAGAGAGGGAGGCAGATTATGGCCAAGGGTGTTTAAGTGCTTACTGTCTGCTTCAAATCTGGATTGATCTGAAAACTAAGGGTGAAATGGGCAGATCATTTGCAGGGGCTAAGAAAGCTAGAGATACTGGAGGTCAAAGCAAGACCTAAGTCCTGCTTTGATTCCATTCTCCTGCATAAACGCCTCGTGTTTCTGAGCATTGGTTCCACAAAGCTTCTAAACTCACTTCTCGTTTCCATTGTTGACCTGTTGTAAACACTTGATAGATAGAAAGACTATGACTTGAGCCCTTTTTGACTGTTTCTAAGACATTTCCCTTATGAAAGCTGTTTCTTAAATAAATTATCAGTTTGGCTAGGAGTACTTTCAACAAACAGTAACAGAGTACCCAACGAGCCATGGGTTAAGCAGTAAAGATACCTGATTATCTCACACAATAGGAAGGTCAGCAGTTGCAGGTTTCATGAAGAAATGGCTGTATCACCAGAGACCCTGGTTCTCCCCTTCTGTTCTACCGTCTTTGATCAAGATAACAATTTGGCTGTCACTGTTCATCACTCAGCTGGTTTAAAGCAGAAGTCTAGGGTGCTAGTAAACCTTTGCCTCATTAGGTTCAGTCTATCCACTGGGGTAGAAAGTTTACTTTTCAGAAGCAATGAGCGTCTCTAATGTCTCCTTGGCTAGAACTGGATCTACACACATTAGTCAAAACTGGGTCACATGCCTACCAAGACCAGTCACTAGCAAGAGGAAGGGGATCACCATGATCAACACAGGCCAGCAGGTCTCAGATTTCATCGCACGTTGAAATCATCAGTAAAAAATACTGATGCCTGAGTCTTACCTCCAGCGACTCTGATGCAACTGTTCTGGGTGTGGCCCAGGCATCAGGTTTGTTTGTTTCAGTTTCCCAGGTGATTCTGCTGTGTAGCCAAGGGTGACAAATACTACTTACTTAAAACACCACTCATGATCCCTTAAAGCTAGAGGAAAGGACTAACTTCACAAGTTCAAAGGGTCTCACCTGCCAACTGAATGAAACTGAGGTAGAAAAATGGCTGCTGGTGGCCTCAGACTCGCATTTTTTTTTCAACCCAGTGGGAAAAAGATTCTCTTTGCCAGTATTTCCAGTAAAAGTCCAGAATTGAGTCCCACGGGACTGTCTTTGGGTCTGTGCCATCCTTGAACTAATCCTTAGGGCTGAAGGGATAGAGAATACTCATGGGCCAACCTGGGTTATGTGCCGGGAATGGAAATCACACCAACAGAACCAAGTAGAATGCTAGTGGGAAAGGGGAAGAGGTGGTTCCCCAAAGGAATATGCAGGTGCTGTTACTAGAAAAAGGAGAGAAGAAAACCAGAGGCTTACTAGTGTTCAATATACTGTATTTTTGAATGAATGAAAGAATGACATTTATTCCTCATCGTTTCCATTCCTGAGTGAGCAAAGGGAATAATTAACACACTTTACTCTCATTTAATCAGAGTTCTATTCTTCAGAGGAACTGTGTTGACTCTCAAGACATGAGTCTTTGAAATATAGCTCAGTCTGCCTTCATGTATTGAGGATTATTTCTAGTCTCAGGCGGTGAACTAAATTCCACTAAATGGAGAAGAAGGATAGGTATGTATAGAAGACACACACATTTAGCAGGAAATGAAATCGAGTATTTTTGCCCCAGCTCACCCCTCTGATCATGACAGTGCCGATTGTGCGTCTTTGCCAGATACGCGGTATCAGAACGGCATACTACCTGATTGTCATGGCACTTTCTAAAACCAAAGTCCTTTCACCTGAAGACAGTTGTGCAACGAAATCATAGTGCGACTTTATCGCTGACGGTTCATTAAAAAACCAGGTAGGTCCTGTTGTGCTGGTAGCTTGCTTTTGCAGCCTCAGAGGGTGTTAGCGTAGTACCAAGTTACAGCCTCAGCAGCTGCTGTGGGAGATCAGAGGACATGTGAATAGCTAAAAAAGGTTAGGGAGGCCAGATGTGGTTTAATCTATTTCCTGACTCTGTGATTCTCCACTTAAGGGTTAACCATTAGCTTCAGGGTAATTTTTCTGCCTGCTGACTTTTTTTTTTTTTCCAAGAGTTTTCCAAAGGATATTAAAATAACTATGTTCATGGTAGCCCCTTACATGCAAGGGCAATGAGGTGCTTCTTACAAATCTCCAGGAAGGGAGAATTGGAGGAAAAAATTGTGTCTTCTCCAAACACTGCTTGTGATTTTCCACCCAGGCAAGGCTGGGGAAGGGGAAATGCTGATAAACCTTGTGATTTTGCTTGTTTTTTCGTTTTATTTATGCTTTTAACTTTAAAAGAGAAAACATTTCTTGCTAGTTTGCACTGGTCTGGTGACTTGAGCAGCAGAGGAATTGAAACATTGTCTTATTTCATTCCCAGTACCTTTAAAGTGAGGGTTTCCTATGGTCAAAGTCTCGGAACTTTCTAGGGGTATTTGTGGGAGCTTTGTAGAGGTTAGGGGGTGGTTAGTAACAATGTGCAAAATGTAAAACACAGGGATTGAATTAGGTATTCAGTTGCCAACATTGTAAAATACCATGTTAATTCCAACCAGGTAACTTCCCACATAATCCTTTGATTTTTGTGTGTACTGAGAGAAGATTAGTCTTACCTACAGCCCTCCTTCCCCTTTTACTTTTTACAGGAAATTTGAGAAAGACAAAAGTGCACAAAGAATGTTTCATATTTTTACCATCCAGAATTAACCGATCAACATATTTCTTCCTTAATTCCTATTTTCCTTCCTTCATCTTCATCACTTTTCTGTTTTTTTAAAAAAATAAGACATGTTGACCATAAAAAATTTGAACTATACAAAAAAGTCTGAAATGAAAGAAAATACCCCAAATCCCACACCGAAATACTCAGCATTAGGTGAACATCAGTTGCAATGCATTTCTACACATGTAGATAAGGTAGAAATCCTTTTATAAAACTGGGATCATACTGTAGATAGTGCTTTTAATGTAGAAGTATTTAATTCTGTTTGAATGTTAAGAGAATAGAGAATGAATTGTTTAATACGTATATCTAACACATACATACACGTACACATACAGCTCAGGAGATTAGTATTTCCTAAAAAACTGCTAGGTCTAAAAAATAACTTACAAATAACTTAAAAGTTGGCATGGTCATGATTTTTGAAAAATTCTTTTTAAATAGTAGAAATTGATCCTTGGTTACCAAAGTCCGAACGTGAGCTCAGACTACCTCTTTCTCTCCTTCACATCCTGATTTTTGTCACTTATGTTTTTATATTGCCCCCATTTATAATGTTTTTCTGTTCTATAGAACACATGCCCATTCTTCTTAATTCTATGTTTAAATTTACTTAGTGCTGCCATCAACTCTTATCACAACTTATTTCTGTATTGTGTTTTGATTCAGCTCTTAAAGACTGGATTTCATTGTTAAGTAAATTTTTTTCAGAAGGGCTCATAAGGCTGTATTTAGTTCCTCTCTTTATCTTTGAGAATTGTCTGTTGCGTTTGTATTGAAACATCTTGGCCAGTTGTAATAATCGTGCTTTCCTTTTCCTTAGCGCTTGACGAACATTGCTTCATTGACTTGTAGCATTAAACTTTGCTGTGAATTAGACTGAGTGTAGACTAATTTTCTCTGAGTAGATTTATAATTACAAATGTTTTGATCCGTAATCTGAAGCTTCCTAACTTAACTGGAGTGTGTGTCAGGCTTAAGATTTCTGTCTCAAACTTTCCTGAAATAGTCTATATGGTGCAAATACCACATTCCCCCTTATTTTAGAGAAATTTTCTTGTATTATTTTATCTTTGAATATATTTTCTATTCTTTCAGTAGGCTTTTTGCTTGAGAGATCTTAATTATCCTTATTTTGGAATTGACCTTATTTTCCCAAGGTATTTATTTGATCAACAGCCATATTTCTTTTCATCTCACTTTGTATAATTCCACCTTTAAGCTCTTCATTATTGTTTTGATATTCTTAAGGTGAACAATGCAAAACACTTGGGAGGAATCTCCTTTGTTCTGAACTTTTCTTTCTTTCCTGTCTTTTGAATGGTTTGTTCCTATCCTCTTGCTTCACTTTGGGCGGTGGTTGTTGTTCCTTGCCATTTTAATGTTTGCATGTTGTGGAGTTGCTGTGCTGTTTCTTGTATTGTTCATGCCTGAGTGTCTCTCCACTCTACCTGCTCAGATCATGTGGGAGCGATTTCTTTCTCTAGTAACTGAGGGTTTGGATTTTTTTTCCACTTCGCACATACAGCTTGAGACTCTATATGCTATTACCCTGTTTTTCTGTGCCGTAAAGCAGTGGTAGGGGACGGGAGTAGTGTGCAGGCTGTGTTAGATGACCTGGGGTCCGGTACTTTTTTCCTGAGATTTTATTACATATCCTGTACAAGAGTTCACTTCAGTTAATTAGGACTCAATACCGCTTACACTGTGGAGTTCTCTTGGGCTTTGGATTGTTTTCTGTCTCACCCATTTCTCCCCTTTAGTCCCTTGCCACTGTTCCTCAGTCAGAAGAGGAATTGGATAATAAAACCAACTCAATTTCCTTTTCCCCATATTTGGAAGTTTTTGTGGGAATTCTTGGATTTTTGTGAACCCACCATCATGGTTTCCAGAAAGCTGAGGGCTGGATTCTGAGCCAAGTTATGTCTTTCATCATTACTTCATTCCAAAATCAGTTGTTTCTTATTGCAGTTGATTATGCCTCTTCCCTTATTTGGTGGTTTGACGAATTTTTCTTTTTGTTGAATTTCACACTTTTTTAACTACAAAAGGCAGCTTTAGTAGAGTGCATTAAGGCGCGAACACACTGCCTGGCTTCAAGTCTCTGCTACTTGCTCATTCTGAGACTTGGAATCAGGTATTTAGCTTCCATAGTGTTAGTTTCCCAGTCGGCCTAATATCTTTCTCAAAGGATTGTTGCTAAGATTAAATCAGTTAATAGAAGTAAAGCTTTTAAAACAGTCTCTGGCATATGCTGAGCACTTAATGTTAGGTAATCTTCTTATTTTTATTATGGCTAACTTTTAAGTATTCAGCCGTGGAGAATTCTTTCCAATCTACCACCTTAAACCAGAAGTCTCTGATTCTGTTCTTCAGGTCAACATTTCCTAAAATTTTGAAACTATGATAGACATGTCACCTGGCTAAATTGCTCAGCGAGTTTACTCAGATTGTCTCCATTGGTCCAAACTTTCTATTTATAAATTCAAATCATATAAACATGCCTATTTTTCTTCATCTTGTCCTTTTCTCAAATCTTTGACCTTTGGGAGCTTATTAAGCACTTGAAAAATATCTGGTGCATACTAGGCACTGATCAGTGTTTACTAAAGATTCCTGAGAACTGCTTTACACTTGGGTTTTAATGCCTCTCTGCGGTCCGTTTAAGAGTCCATGCCATTCTTTAATATATTGTGCATCCTGTTTTTTTAAAAGATCTAGGTGTCTTTTTTTTATTCTTGTATAACTTAACATAGTTTATTTAAAAATATTTATTTTGGTTCTGTACTTTAAAATATTTGGTTTCTGCCAATGTTTTCCAAATACTGGGTCCTGCAAGTGTTACAGGTTACACATCGGCAGTAATACTGATTCCTCTTGGCGCCTAGGCGGAGTCTGAAAAGCTGGAACAACCTGCCTTCAGCTTTGTCTGCTTAGCACGACAACAGAGGTCATTTTCTGTATGTGCCATGATATGGAATAGGTTGAAAGGAGTGAGTCTGAACAGTCAAGAAGTAAATTATGCTGAAAAGTAAGTCACCCCAAATGGACCCATGCACCATCTGCTTAGAGGACAAATAATGGATTTGAAAGTCCACAAAACCCCTAAAATTGTGTGCAAAGTTTGAGTATTTTTCTGAGACAAGGCGCTGTAACTTTTACAAAACCCTCAGTGTTTTTCAAAGTGCAATTTGAGATTTAGAGTCATCTGAAAAAGGTGTTTTAAGAATCTGGATTCCTAGGACCCATCTTACTAAATATTAAATCCTTTTAAATGACTAAAGTCCTTTACTTGTCCAAAATACTTGAAAACTCTTTCTGCATGAGTGCCTGTTTTTGTTAAGTTGAGGCTGCGTGTAAAGTGCGTGTGTCAAAATTGGGGAAAAAATGTTGTGGTTTTTATTTGACAGTAAGGTCTGGATTTATTGATAATATAAAGATGTGACTAAAAGTTAATAAGATCTGCTTCACTGATGAAAGTTTACATGTAGAAGAAGAGAGAAAATTTTCCTTTAATTCTTCACAAATTATATCACACATAGGATATGTTCTCTCTCAAACTTCGGAAGTTATAGGACTAACTAATTTCAGATCATACAAAACAACTTTCCCTTAGTCAAAGCTGCTTCATGATGGAATGGGCCATTTTGGGGGACTGTAAGTTTCCATCTCACTAGAGGGGTTGAACATAAGGAATACTGTAGAGGGAATCGACACATCGGGAGTATCAGAATTCCATTGTTGTAGTAATTTAACTTGCTCTGCAACCCCAGCTTCTTAAAACGTTTTTTGACAAAACTAACACATGCTTATTGCAGAAAATTTAAAGTATAGACCAGCAGGGAAAGGAAAAAAAACTTTAATTCAATATCACTCATAGATAATTGCTGCCAATATTTTATTTTAGTCTTCCAGTCTTTTTTAGAGACAAATATATAGAAATATTTTTTACAAAATAGAATTATATTGTGCCTAACAGTTTATAAATTTTTCGCTTAATAGTAAAATACTCTATGTTCATAAATCTTACTTAGAATATAATTTTTAATGTCTACCTCTTAGTTCATCTTATGGATAGTCATATAATACTCTATTCACTTTTGATATTGAATGTTTAAATTTTTTCTTACTCTTTGTAAGACAGGATTACAATACATATCCATGTAGTCAAAGCTTTGTATATATCTGCATTGTCTATTGCTGCATTAACATATTATCCCACACTTATAGGCTTAAAACAACAAACATTTATTATATTTTCTATGGGTCAAGAATCGGAGGCATACTGAGTGGTTGTGGTTCATGGTCTTTCATAGGTTGTTGTCAAGATGTCAGCTGAGGCTGTAGTCATCCAAAGTCTTTTTACTGAGGGGGGGAATAAACAATATAGCATTATTAACTATAGTCACTGGGTTGTACATAGATCCCCAGAACTTCCTCATAACTGGAAATTTGTACTCTTTGACCAGCATTACTCCTTCCTACCCCCTCTACCCACACCCTCTACCCCAGGCCCCTGGTAACTACCATTCTAGTGGGTTTCTTTGAGCTTAGCTCTTTTATATCATCTCACACATAAGTGAGATCAGATGGCATTTGTCTTTCTCTGACTTCTTTCACTTAGCATAATGTCCTCAAGATCCACCTATGTTGTTGCAAATGGCAGGATGTCCTTTTTAATGGCTGGATAATATTCCATTTAATATATACCACATCTTCTTTATCCATTCATTCATTTACTGACAGATGCTTGTTGTTTCTGTATCTTGGATATTGGGAATAGTACTGCAATGAACATGGAAGGACAACTATCTCTTTGCCATCCTGTTTTTATGTCCTTTGAATATATACCCAGGAGTGGGATTATTGGAATACATGGTAGTTCTAATCTCAATTTTTGAGAAACCTCCATACTGTTTTCCATAGGGGTTGCACCAATTTACATTCCCACCAACAGTTCACAAGGGTTCCCTGTTCTCCACATCTTCACTAACACTTATCTCTTGCCTTTAGATGGCAGCCATCCTAACAGATGTGAGCTGGTATGTCATTGTGGCCTTGATTTGCCTTTCCCTGATGATGAGTGATGCTGAATACATTTTTATGTACCTGTGGACCATTTGTATGTGTTTTTAAGAAAGACTTTCTCTGCCCACTTTTAAATTTAATTGTTTATGTTCTTTTGCTATCGAGCTGTATGAATTCTTTATATATTTTGGATATTAACCCTTCATTAGATACATGATTTGCAAATATTTTCTCCCATTTCATAGGTTTCCTTTTCATTTTGTTGATAGTTTCCTTTGCTGTGCAGAAGCTTTTTAGTTTGATGTTGTCCCATTTGTTTTTGCTTTTGTTGCCTTTGGTGTCAAATCCAAAAAGAATCATTCCCAAGACTGATGTTAAGGAACTTACTGTTTTCTTGTAGGATTTTTATGGTTTCAGATCTTATGTTCAAGTCTTTAACCTATTTTGCATTGACTTTTGTGTGTAGTGTCAGGTAGGGGTCCAGTTTCATTCTTTTGCACTTGGCTGTTTAGTTCTCTCAGCACCACTTACTGAAAAATCCTCCGAAGTCTTGCCAGAGGCTGCAGGTTTGACTTTCATGGCTCACTCTCATGGCCGGCAAGTTAGTGTTGGGTTTTGGCAGTAGACCTCAGTTCCTCCCCCTGGGGTACACAATGGCAGCTGACCCATGTCCCAAAGCAAACGATCTGCCAGAAAGCCAGACCGAAGCTGTTCTTGTGACTTAGCCTTAGAATTGGTAGAGCAGCCCTTCTGCCATGTTGTGTCTGTTAGAAATGAGTCCTCACTAAATCTGGTCCATGTTCAAGAGGAGAGGAATATTTTTAAAAATTTTATGGACATACTTTAAAAACCACCACAACAATTCACCGTAAAATAAATTCCTAAAGATGAGACACGAAGAATCGAAGGATATGGAACATGTTGGGGCTTATACATGTTTCTAAATTGCCTTTCAGACAATCTGTACCAACTTTACTCCTATAGCGGTATATGTGAGCTATTTTCCTGAGCCCTAGGAAACACTGAGCATTCTCTTTAATGCAAGGCCCCTGCTTGTCCGAAGGGTGCCTTTGTAAGAATCAGAAAAAGGAGCCCCCTCTCCTGGCAGACACGGGGTCCCATCAGGGTATATGGCTTGACAAGAGTAGTGCCCACTGGATTTCATCTCCTCCTGGTCTTCTGGTCTGGGCGCCCTTGTGCAGGCCACAACCTGCACAATCATGCTCAATGGCCCTGTTAACATTTTTTTCCCCTAAACTACAAATTTGCCTTTTTTGTGCTCATTAATGCATATTTGATTTTTTTTCTCATTGTAATCATCAAAGACTAGCACTGTCTAATTCAGTTTAAATTTTTTATTATATATACACCTGAGAATAACCAAAATTTACTTAAGTTTGGGATTAATAGATACATATTACTATATATAAAATAGACAACAAGTTTCTACTGTGTAGCATAGGGAACTATACTGAATACCTTGTAATAACCTATAATGAAAAAGAATGTGAAAAATATATGCATGTATATGTATAACTGAAGTACTTTGCTATTTATCTGAAAGTCACATTGTAGATTGACTACACTTCAATAAAATAAGAATTAAAAAAATTTACTTTCTTAAACTATTTCTATACACATTTTATTAAGTTGGGCTGGGTTTCTTACCCTGCTTGCCCTGTCTTTAGCCACCCTCCAAAATAAAGTTTGGACTCCGGCACTATATTACGACAAAATTGTCTGTAGAAGTGATTTCAGTTTGTAATGATACAGGCAAGGTTGTTAAACGCTAGTCAGGAAAGTTAACTATGCACTTATAAGCATCAATTGCCCTTGACCATATTCACAGCTTCTGCTTTTTTTTACACTTTCATTTCCTGTAAGGGGAGATGTGATAAACCACAAAATTGGCCGTGAATCCTACACCTGCCACAACTAGCCCTTTGGATCCTGGCACCTTTTATAGAATATACAAGCATGTTTATGCCAGTTTACTTGAGAATACAGCAGCCCATTCACATGTTTTCTATTGTAAGAAAACATTTAAATTATGATTTTTATGTTGTCTAAACCAGGCTATAGCAACTGTCCATTGTAACGTAACCCTCTCTGTTCTTGTACAACATCAGGACATCAATTTCTCAGTAATTTCCTTACTGTTCATTTATCACTTATCCTATGTTCTTTTTAAGATTGAAAATTTCCTTAACTGGTAAAAGAAAGATCTCATAATTAAAGTTTTGAAAACCTTGACTAATATAAATGTGGATGATACTGTTAAACAATTTAACTATTGTAACTGATCTGAGCATAGTGGGTTTTTTTTTTTTTTTGTATTAAATTGACCATTCCGTTTAATCGTAAACAGTAAAACAGTGGTTAGCATAGTTGAAGCCAGAAGCATAGCTGCTATTTTTCACCTTAAGTATTTGGGTATGATATTATCATATGCAGTCCTTCATTAAGTCTACGCTTGGAAGTAGGTGTTAAGGAGCAACAAGAACTTGGATTTACTTCCACAAGACTCATGGGAAGTATAATTGAAACATTACTTAAAATGTAAGTGCTTTTCCATCAAAAATTTAAAACTGAGAGATGACTTTTCCAGGTGTCAAATAAGCCCTGGTTTAAAAAAAAAAATGACAGTCACTAACACTTATTAAATTATATTCTTTATAGCAAACAAAAATGAGTTCCACTATCTAAAAAGCAAGCAAACTTACTCATAAAAAATGAGTGGTTACCTCTAAATAGATATGAGTTAAGTAATGTTCATGAAGATGAATGAATTCTAATGACTAAAACCTAAGCCAACTGATGGCTTGGAATACACTCAAATAGCCTCTTTTGATCATTAGATCAAGCAAAACAGTTTTACGGAAATCTCAGTTCTCAGTATCATCTTTATTACATTGTAAGAAATATTTTTTGCCTCTAAAATGTCACTGTCCTTTCTTAGTTGTCAACCTGGACTTTACATCAGTGGAGAGAATGGTGTGAGAAAAAGCTTTAAGTGGGCCAAGAGTTTTGCTTAAATCAATTTCTGTTAAAGTGCTTTTTCATTTATCACCTCTGAAAGGACATTTAACAAAGGCCCTCTGATGTAACTTTTGTCAGAGTCCCAGGTAAACTGCTGCTTAAACATTAGCTTAGTCTAGAGGCTGAGTCCTGAGGAGGGAGGGGCAGTCTTCAAACTTCAATCTATATGAGGAAATGAATTTATTAGTTGAGCTGCTCCTTCTGAAACAGTCTGTCACTTAGGGCTTAACAGTTTCATGTCCAGAGTGAGAACTCGCGTGCGGAGCATGATCCAGGGGATTATGATATTTAAAGGTTAAAAAAAGATGGGTGGATCACTGGAAATATCCTTTCCAATGCAACAGTATTAAAGGTTTTATGTGTACTGTGAACCTGGAATATTTGGATCTTGTCGGGGAAAGTTGACTCTGCTGGCAGAGTTTCCTGATTTTTTTTTTCTTGTTTTTATGTTGTATTGGTTTGTAGCACTGAAACTGGACTTCAAAGTAAAGTGGAGATTTTACATATGTGGAGAGTAAATCATTTCTATGAGGCATTTTCATAGGTTTAGTTAAATTCTTGTAAGTAATCAGAGTCCAAGGACAAATAAGAACATTTAAGGGGAGATGATACCTGTATTAAACGATCTTAATACTTAATGTAGAGTGATTTTGAGGGCAAAATGTAAAATGGCTTTGAGGGTAAAATGTATCTGAATTAGTCTCTCCTTTCTCAGCATCTCCACTTTGGCAGTGATGTTCTGTGCGTAGACCAAATTAGAGGTAGGCAATAAATTGCAACACAAAAGCAAAGATTATGCCTCCACCAAACCTGGCCACACCACCAATGTTTATTGGAACTTTTTCTTTTTTAATACCACTTGGAATTTGGAAGGAAAGAGAAAATCTTTTCGGTTTTTTTCACTCATGCTGGATATAGTCAGGAAAAAAGAGCACCCATGGGGATTTTAGTATTTATTTCTGTTTAAATAAAAATATGAAGAGAGCAAGAAAAACCTGAACGTGTGTGTACTCCCCCCCCCCCCGCTGTCCCCCACCCCCCGAGACATGGCTGTTATTCAGAATGAGGGAAACATAGAATGAGATGCTATATAGAGGAAAATCTGTGATTACGGACATCCAGGGTGAAATGCATTGACTGATAATTATGTTTCTTGACAAGGCTCTTGGAGAAATGTATAGCACAGTACTCTGGCATATGAGGTGCTCAATAAATAGATATATATATTTTTTAACACACTAGAACCCAAGATCCTTGAGGCCTCCAACTGTTGCACTAACAGCAATAACTCATTCTGTACTCTTGTTACGGGACCTTCAAGCTCCCTGAATGTCTCACGCAGTGATTTCTGGGAGTTGGAAAGGAACGTCTTGTTGAACTGGAAAGCAGGTCTGTCATGATCTCTACTTCGGCCCCCTTCTTGATTTCTGCTAATTAGAAACCACTTGAGAGGCTCAACATGGTGGTGCTAATATCTCTGCCAAGCTGCAGCCTCCTGGTCTTCTGCACGGGGCCACTAGTAGGTCTGTGTAGGACCGTAAAGTTTATGCCCTGCACAACCTCAGGGAGCACCATTTCCACATGCTGAAATGTGAATGGCATTGCCTGGAATTGTGCAACAGTTCTTTGCTTGCTTTCCTGCAAGGCTTTGCTTGCATTACCTCTGGGTATTAAAAAAAAAAAAATAGTGCTGTATTTCCTGGAGCTCACCATGTGCCAATGGCTTGTGTGTTAGTGTGGAAATGGGGGACATGCTCTCTGCTTCTGTGCTGTGACACACTTGGACACCTGAGCACTGACATAGCAGTGCTTGTCAGTGCTTGTATCCTGTTCTTATAAACAGCAGCTTCAGCTTCTGGATACAGCCTCTGTCGACACAAGGCCCAGTCAGGTGCAGTGGGACCAAGATTTAAGCAGAATGGATTGCTGACCCCTTCTCCTAGTCTTGACTCTCTGTGCCCATGAAAACCTTTCACCCAGCTCTTAGAGACCCTAAAACCTATCGATTAGGCATGCTTGTCATGTTTGATTTCCTGTTTGGGATCAAGCTTGGACCCTTGCTAGAATTTAAGTGAATAAATGCACGAGTAACTGGATTTTGGTATCCATATACAGTCTCGATTTATCTGTTAAATTTGGTTTCTAATGGAAAAAGAAAATCCTGTATGTGGTATTAGTTGGTATAGTGGAATTTGAACCTGGGATCTCATTGTCTGTTGGAAGGATAAGTTAATTATTATGGTTTTTTTTAATGTAGTTAGACCCTCTCTGTGTGATTGAATGGAAAAAGCTTTGAGTTTGATATAGAATCCTCACAAAAGTTCCTCATAAAAAGGCCATAAAATGGACAGTACAAGTCAGTGCTACATATCCTCTGGAGGAATTGTAACAGTTTCAGGGTTCTGCTTGGTTTGCTTTAAATGATGGGTACCTAATGGTCCCTAGTGCATCTTTAACGTAAGTAATTTTCTTTTAATTTTAAAACAAAACCTTGGTTACCCTTAAGCCACAGGGGAAATTGTGGTTTTCTGTTCTAGGGTGAATTAACTGTTCAAAGCATCCTGTTTCCAGGACCTATAACTCCCTGATGGGAAGTGTGAGAACCTCTAGCCTGAATGCCGTGATCTGCATCCACACACCTGTTCAGCCCAAGATCCTGCATCCAGAGTCTACGGACGCAGGTTAGGGAGGACCCAGAGCTATTTTGCTCTTACGTAGTTTGTTTTTTTGAAGCATTGCAGTTCTAACCAGTCTGTACTACTTGAATATCTCCCAGTTACCATGGAATACACTGATTGGATTGATTGAAACCTTTTAAAAAGTGCTAAGTCTAAATTCCTCATCCTGCTAACAACGTCCTTAATAACATGACCCCAGCCTATCTTTTGCACTGTTTTCTAACAGCTCTAGCTGCACAGCCAATGCCCCAGCCAGCAGTAAACAAAGTGTCATTGTCCATATCCATCATCCAGCACACTTCTGTCACAGTGTGCCTGCCATTTCTTCTGTCTCGAATGTTCCGCCTTCTCTTTTCCACATTACAGTGTCATTCATCCTTAATAACTGGGAATCTCTAGGGCTGTTTACAGATGATCAGCTTCTCCTGCTTTCAGGCATTTGGTTGGATTGCTCTTCCCCATTCCATTTTAATTCAGATGTGGTCCTGTGACTTGCAGTTTCCAGTGTGTTATGAGCAGATGTGCTACGTTATTGGGCAGAAATTTCCTGGCAGAAATTGAGAGGAATGAGAGGTCCTGACTCCCCTGGCCCCAGCCCCCTGCTGCAGCTCTCAGGAAGGCATGTGTTGACATGATGTCTTTGTCACCTGATCGCCTAGTGACGATGTTGAGCAGCAGCTCCCTGCTAACTAGACCTTGATGTGTAATGTGAGAGACATTTTTGTGTATGTGTTAAATCAACAGAAGTTGTGGTGCTTTTTGTTACCATGGCTTAACCTCACCTATCCTAGCGGATATCATAACTGAATCCAACTCAAATCTTGGTTTATCTTAGAAGCCCTCTCCCCACCTCTCCTGCACAGTGATCACAACTCTCTCAGCACTTTCATAATGCTTGGAACATAACTTCATCATTACTCTTGCCACAGTACATGGTGAATGTTGTTTCCATGACCGTTTCCCATGTCATCCTTTGAACACCCCAAGGAAAAGCCTGTATCTTAGTCACCATCATTACCTTCCCCTGCCTTCTAACCTTTCTCCTTTTCTAGCATATTGCTTGGCACTTGGTTGATATTCAATGACTATTTTTAAATAAATGAGAAAACCTACTTTCCTCTTACGATCAAAAGAGGGTTTTTTATTTTGTTTGTTTTTTTTTAGCAGCTCCATTGTTCAAACAGGGAAAATAAGCTCATGAAGTTATCAGGCCAAGAATTTTTTTGGTTGTTCATTTAAAGTCAAGAATGTATTAAATTTATTTAAATAGCTATTCTATACTAAAATAATTCCAAAGGAGGACAATCATTTTATTGGTATTGTTTACAATTAGCACCAAAATCTGCATCTCATAATTGAAGCATTTCTTACTTTACTCACATCAAGATAATCGTTAACATTGTGTCTGCTTATGAATGTTTCATTCATTCAGTAAATGTTTGACTGTCTATGCTGTGTCTCGTACTGTGCTAGGCACTCGGGATACAGTGATTGAATAAAACATAATCACTAACACCAGGGAGCTTATAGCTTAGGGGGACAGAGATAAGAAAAAAAAAAAGGTAATTATAATGTAATACAGTGTGGACCTTAATTGAGACACACACAGGGCATTATTTATGAACACAGAAGCATTAGTCCCACCTGAAAAGTCTGAATCAGGAGAGTCATGCGATCCCATGCACAGCCCTGTGGTTTCACTCTGGCTGCAGGATGGCTTGCTTTTGTTCTGTGTGATGATGGCCTAACCTTGCACAGTGCTAGTAGAATGGAGGAGAGGTAAAACTGGAAAATCTTAGTGCTTGGGTTGATGTGGGAGTAAGGGAAGGGAGAAGTCAAAGGTGACACCCAGGTGCTAGCTCGTGTGACTGGGGTTATGATGGTGCCCCAGGTTAAGACCACAGAAGGAGAAGCAAATTTAGATAGACCCTAAATGGGGCATCACATGATGTATATTATAAAGGGGCCTTGGAGCTGAGCATTGGTAAGGTATTCCCAAAACCTGCAAAGGCCAACAAAACACTGTGATGCTTTCTCAGTGGTGGCAGATAGAAGATGAAATAATTTTTCCTTTATTTTTGAAGGGATTTCCCTACATGCCCTTTAGAAAGGTCACTGATGCTGCAGACTCCTGAACCTTGGTAGGGATTATCCCCTATCCTCTGGAGTTCATGTATCCTGCAAGACAGACTTATGTGTCATCTTTAAGAAAGGTTAGGAGTGTCAGCCTTCAAAGGAGAGGAGGGGGCCACTTTTACAGGCCCAGAGGGTTCAGCAGAATCTGGAATGTCAAAGGTCTTGAATGCACTGACTGAGATGTTCCTACCCCAAGTCTCAGATCTTTCCCAATCAGCGCATTGTAATCAAGCTCACGTGTCAGGTTTGAGAATGCAAGCTTCTGGATTTCACTCTTTCTAATGGAGTTCAAAGCCCAGTGCTAAGCATTTTCTACCCTCCAGCTGCAGGAGATGAGCTGCCTCCTATGCTGCCAAGGAGTCTTTTACTCACACTTTAAATTTGTGATTAATTATCGGTGTCTTCTTTATCTTTTTCTAGTGCATCAGTAACGCCCAGCAACAGCCATCTGATTCCATGGTCCTTACAATCGCTTTTCCTTCCGTACATCTCAAATGCCTGAGATCCCAGCACCCTTCGGTCCATTCCCTTCCACTGGCATCCTGTACTCCTTCACTGCTGGTGAACAATTGCCTTGCTACAGTGTGCCAAAGGCTTTCATATTCCACCTCCGATCCCCCTCCACAGCTCCATTATAGAATTGTTCTAGGACACTTCCAGTTTCGAGTCCTACGTTGGGTTTCCTGGAAATGGACTCTGAGAAGCAGGTTTGCATGTAACAGGTTTATTGGGGAGTGTTTCTGCCTGTGAGGCAGTGAAGAAGGCATGATTAGGGAGAGAAGTCAGTTGCAACAGAGGCCCTGGCTGATCCCATAGGATCTCTGCAAATGGGATGATCCTTAAGAATTGTCCCAAATTGAAGCCAGGGCCCTGAGGACTTCAAACAAAATACCGCATTAACCAGTGATGGAGTGCAAGCAGTCTCTGAGGATGGGACATGACGTTGGGTGAGGCAGCTACCCATATGTGTAGCCAAAAGTGATTCCCATAGACCCGTAAGCCAAATTATTATTATTAGCTGTGGAATAGGGGGAGGGAAGGGATAGGTGCCTTGGTCCAAAGCAGGTGATCTGGGTGGCACATCACAGTATCACTGCAGTAAGGATCACTGTTTCTGGGATGCTAGGAAGAGAAGGGACAAGGGGATTTCAAGGAGAGGAAGAGATGAACAGATTCATGTCCCTCCCTGCCCACTTTCATTGCCACTTTCTAATTCAACCAAGATGTAGAGGAAAGAGCAGTCTCTTTGGAGTCAGACCCATTTTCAAATTACAGTCTGAAATTTGCTAGCTGTGTGACCCTAGACAAAGTATTTAAACTTGAGTTTGTTAGCTGTAAAGTGAGGCAAAGAATACTTTCACATGGGGCTATCCTAAAGATGAGTTAATAGTTAACACTCACCGAGCTCTTAGTACAGACTAGATGCTCTTCTCAGTGCGTCACACGGACAAATTGATGTGCATGTACTAGCCCTGCCAGGGAGGGACTATTCCCAGTCATGTCACAGATGAGGATAACTGAAGCACAAACATGTTCAATGCCTCCTCCAAGATTCAAACCCAGTAAGTGACAGTTGGAGATTTGAACTTCCACAGTCAACGTCGGAGACTTGACCTTTAACTATTGTCTTAACTATATCCTATCTTGCCTTGCTTTCTTTAAGGAAAATATTTTATTAAAAGAACTCATGGAGGTAGAGTGCCTGTCACAAAGTGGACACTCAGTGAATGTTAATTTCCTTCCAGTTTCCTCTTGGATGGATTTCTAGAACTGTCTAGTCTAGATTAGCGTTCCGGCCCTGTTCTCACAGGCCTCATGTGGTAGGCTGTGGTCTCAAGTGCTCATGATAACACTGTTTGTACTCACACACGTGTTTTATTCAGGTTGGTGTTCATATGTTGCATGTGTTGCAAAATAATTGCTCAAAACATTTGTTAAATGAAAGGATAAATGGCAAGGGACATTTTTAAGAGTTTCTAGAAATACTGTAACATAACTGTGGTGGTTCGACTACTATATACATTTGTCAAAACTTACTGCATTATATGCTTAAATGGGTAAATGTTGTTATGTGTAAATTATCCTTAAGTAAAGCTGATTGAAAAATAGTTTTGACTCTTAGTGAAGTGAAAAGCAGCTTTCTGTAGTACATCTAATCACTATGGGATACTGAGCGTTTTCTATCACTAGAAAGGGCATCTAGTACAATTAGGTCAGCCATTGCAGAAAGATTAAGTTTCTAGTTCAACCAAGATAATATAACAACTTGGCTCAATGTTTCTCTAATTGATTTACTGTTTCCTCTCTGTTGCTTCTGTTAGTCTGAGAGTACTTTGAGTAAATTTTAATTTTAATTTTAAACATGACTTACTAAATTTTCTAGGAAATTGAACCTCAATGGTGCTGTCATGCTGGCCATATCCATAAAGCACAATGGATAGGAAACAGCGTATTGTCTTACAGTCCAGCTTTATATTTTTGATGGTATTGTAAATGGCATCTTTTAAAAATTATATTTGTTTGTTTGCTGGCTATTAGGAATACAGTTGCCTTTTATATATTTTGTATCCACCAGTCTTACTAATCTACAACTTCTAATAATTATCATGAAGGTACTATTACACTTTTGTCTTTCTTTCACATTTAAGTTTTAATCTGTCTGGATTTCGTGATTAAACCAAATTCTTACTTCTTTCCTCTACCTTCCTCCTTCCTTCTCTCTCTCCCGTCCACCCCCCTCTCTCAGTCTCTCTCCCCATCTGTCTCTCTGAACCTTTCTTCCTGTCTTTCTCTCCCTGTCTCGTTCCTTTTTTTCTTTATATGTCTAATCTGTGGTCTTGATAGCATTTACTATAAAGTCCATCTTTTCCTCGCTGTTTTCAATGCAAGTACTATAAAAATCAAGTTTCCACAAATGTATAGATGTGTTTCTTGGTTCTTTCATTCTGTTCCATAGGTCAGTTTGTCCACATTTGCACCAACAGCAGACTGCATTAATTCCTATAGCTCTATATTAATATTACCTAGTGGAACCCCTGCCCCCCAACTTGTTCTTTCTTCTTTGTAGTGACTTAGCCCTTTTCACTTGCATGTAAATTTAGAAATGGCATGCCAAGATCATGTACCCTCATGATATTTTGAGTGTTGGTTAGATTGGTATTTAATCTGCAGATCAGTTTGGGAGAAATGAACATCTTTAGGATTGTGAGGCAATCTATGATCGTGGTATTTTTTTCCATCGTCTTTAATGTCATACCAGAAGACTCTACAGTGTTCTTTGTAAAGACCTCTTAAAGATTTTTATCTAGTACTTTATATTTTTTGATGGTATTGTAAATAATGTCTTTAAAAATTACATTTCTATTTGTTTGCTGGCCTATAGGACTATTAATTGACTTTTATATATTTTGAATCTATCGTTCTTACTAATCTATGACTTCTAATACTTACTCTGAGGATTCTTTTGCATTTTTATGTAGGCAGTTATAGCATCTGTGAATAACCATATATTCTTTTCTAATTCTTACCTTTTACTTTTTTCTTATTCTGCTGACTTGGACCTCTTCTGAGTATGTAAAAATAAATAAAAAATTTCACCTTTCATATAAATATCTAAAATTTAGGGTATGATTACATGAAATCACTGAACTACCATATGATTTATCCCGAATTACCTGTGTTAATTTGATGGTCCCACTCTAAAGAGAACATGGTAAATCAGATCAAACCCAGCTCACAGAACCACATGGTCTTACTTTTCCAACTATAGAAGGCTGTGTAATTCTTTCACGACTGGCTTCCCTCACCTTAAGAAGCAGAAGGAGGGATGCTGTTCTGTTCATCATTGTTTCCTCCAGAGTCTAGCATATTTCTGGCACATGATGCACCTCTACTAAATATTCATTAAATAGATAAATTAACGTATGCAAGAAATCATTTGGAGACTGATAATTAGGCGTTTGGCTTCATGGCCTGCGTGAGGGCCATAGATGTATTCCACGCTGATTTCCACACTGATTGTCTTTATTCATGCTGCTTGAAACGATGTTCCTGGGCCAGCAGGTATCACCATCACCTTGGAGGGTGTTAGAAATGCAGAAACTCAAACCCCACCCCAAATCTGCGTTTTTACAGGGTCCCCAGGCAATTCGTAGGCTCTTTAGTATGGGAAGCCTTGCTCTACATGATGCCGGCTGGATTACCTGATCCAGGATCCTTTTGGCAGTTTAATCCTTTTAGGCTGTGCCTGAATCTTTCTTTAAAAAGTCTGACAATCCTCTTGCATCCACTTACTCTGCTGCTACTAATGCATGCTGAACGTCCTTGGAATTAAGTTTAAGCTATTGTTTTCCTGCTCAAAGGACAAGGATTTCCTTCAGGAGCATAGTCAATCCAGGGCAGAGATGATCTTTTTAGACAGGTTTGAAAACTTCCTGTTTCTTTCTTCACAAGAAAATGCTGGGAATATTTGGGAGATAGGTTTGAACACACTATCATGGTCTGTGTGGTACCAGGCCTTTGAAATGCATTAATACTTGGAGTAAGTGGGAATGTTGGTAATCTTCTCTTTGTGCCTGAAAATAATGTGCACGCTACATTTGTTGAGTGCAGAGTTCCATATATGTTTGTTAGATCACTTTTCAGCTGTCACATATGCATTCCAGGCAGTGGTGAGGAGGAAGGCAAAAAATGGGCTTCTCCAAACTTAGCTACTTTCAAGAAGTCTTTCTAGAAGCCTCAGACAACACTTTGATGTTTATCACAGTGAACAGGAATTAGCCATGTAACAATACATAGCTGTGTGGGAAGCTGGAAAACACAGGATTTATTCTGGGTGGCAGTATACCCAGTTAGGAATTAGTTTTGTTTCTGAGGGAGAAAGGGAGAATAGATATTTGTAGGCAAGTGATAGTACTTGTTATATGCAGGACAGAAATTCCCTCACCTCACTAACATAACATTTATGTTTGTTACTTGCTAGTTGAAACCTGGCTCTTCTGGAAGACACTCTAATAAAATGCTACATTCTCTCCCAAGTACTACCCCACAAGGGAGTGGAGGTGTGACCTGAATTGCTCTCACTTCCCTAAACAATTTCAAGACCACCAATTCTCCTTTTAAGACCCCTTGTCCACTCGAGCCATGAGCTGTTCAGCTGCATCATGCTTCCTTCCTGTCACTGCCAGTCGTTGGTTTCCCAATCCCTGCCCTCAGTTCACTGAAGAGCTGAGTTTCTGGGTCTCTCTCTACTCTCATCCTGAGCCATCATCCCTTTTGACTTATTGTTCACAATGAACGGCTATTTTCAACATGTGGTCCAGGGATCCTGGGTTTCTCTGAGGCCTTTCCCAGGGAGTCCATGAAGGCAAAATTACTTCTACAGTAATTCTAAGATGTTATTTCCCCTTTTCACTATCATTCTCTCACAAGGGAACAGTGGACCTTTCCAGAGGCTACGTGAAGTCTGATATTGCAACAGATTGAATGTAGGGGCAGATATGAGACTCCAGCTGCCTCCTATTAAGCCAACATTAGAAATTCACAAAAAGTAAAACAGTGTTACTTTTACCTCTTTTTTATGAATAAGTTTATGTTAACACATAATGGTTTATCATTTTGAAATGAATTTTTTAATTTAAAATTTGAGTCTTAAGTTCTCATTCTATAAATATACATGAACAATCTTTTTAGGGTCCTCTGGAGTGTAAAGGTTTTGTGAGGCCAAAATTGTTGACGTAGACCAATAAAAAAAATTTAATCTCAGCTTTTCAGTTCCTTGCTTATATTTACCTTGTAAGTATAATGGAAGAACAAGGGGCAGTGATTCATGGCTGACCTCCACACTCAACTATCCAGCACAAGCAACTGCCTTCTTAATGTTTCCAATTAGATGTCTCATGGGCACCTCAGGCTCATCGTGTCAAAGCTAAATTTCATCACTTCCTCACCAAACATGTTCTTCTTCCACTTTTTCTGTTTCGGGAAAATGGCATCATGATTCACCCCATGTTTTAAACTAGAAGCCTGAAAGTAACCTTTCATGTCTCTTTCCTCCATTCTTAGGTTTAAAAATTTACCAAGTTCTGTCATTTCTACTGTCTTTGTGTGTTCATCTTTTTTTTTTTTAACTTTTTAATTGAAACATATCTGACATATAACATGGTGTGAGTTTAAAGTGTACAGCATGTTGATTTGATATATTTATATATTGCCATATGGTTGCCCTCATGGCATTAGCTCACACCTCTATCATGTACATAATTATTGCTTTTTTGGTGGTGGGAATAATTAAAATCTAGTCTTTTAGCAAGTTTGTTTATAATTAAATATTGCTGTCTATAATCACTGTGCTGTGCATTAGATCTCTAGGACTTACTTATCCACTAGTTGCACGTTTATACCCTTACACAATATCTCTATTTCCCCAGCTCCTGGTAACCACCATTTTAGTCTGTTTTTATGAATTTAGCTTTTTTAGATTCTATACATAAGTGATAGGCTGTGGAAATCTTGTCATTTGTGACAACATGCATGGACCTCGAGGACGTTATGCTAATGAGACAGGCACAGAGAGGTTATGTAATATGTTCAATGTATCAGTCAGGAAAACAGATCGACTGAGTTATGGAATGAAGGATTTATCATAGTAGGAATATATATAGTATGATGAGATGTTGGGGAGGAAGGTCTTAAAGGAGAAGCTAGAAGATCAAAGAAGTCATCAGCTAGTCAATAAGATAAGCCAAGCACGTCCAGCCACTCAAGTGGGACTGTGAGGGTGCTAGTGGATGAGTTTATGGGAGCTGTTGTCTCTGAGTCTGCAGCTAAGCATTGGGTGATGGTCCTAGACCTGCTCTTGGTCAGAGGAGCCAGAGTTGAGGAGATGAGCTGAAAGGGGAGGAGAGTGAGGACAAGCTGGAACCCTCAGGCTCCTCTCAGTCTGTCAATCACTCCATCACTACATCCAACCATGAGGACCTTCACAGGGTAATGGCTGCTGTTTCACTTTGATTTCCTAAATCTTGTGCAAGTTCCTTATCTGACCAATAACAGAACTACCTAGCGAAAGAGAATATGAAACATGATTCTCAAGTTAATCAAGCTGAAAATGGAATGATTCGGCACACCGAAAAGTTACCAAGACTTAGCTTATCAGTGTTTGAACCAGAATTGGAACCCAAGCAGCCTGCCTCAGCTTCTGTAATGGTCCACCTTACAGTGGCCTTTGTGGTCTTGTTCAGGATTCCTCTGCCTACCTCTGCTTTCACAGATGCCTGCTGTACAGCCTTTGCTTCAGCCGTACTGAACTACCTCTAGTCCCCTGACTATGGGATGACCTCTGACTTTTGGGCCTGTGCACCAGAACACTCTGCCTTTCCTTAGTCTTTGGCCAAATGTTATTTTCCTTTGGGGGTGTCAGCTAAGCTGTCACTGCCTCTAGAATGACTTCCTTATCCCCTAAAGACTGGTGTAAGTACCCCTGTCTGATAGGATCTAATGCTTGCTGCTGTCTTAGGACTTACCACATACCCTCTACCAGGGCAGAGGCCTGTGTGTTTTGTTCACTGCTCTATACTTAACACCTAGCATAGTGGCTAATAAAACATGAGTAAATAACCACACTGTTTAGTAATTTCTTATTTATTAAACTCCCTCCCTGGACTATAAACTCAGCTGAGATGGATTTTGGTCTTGCCTAATGTATCCTCAGCATACAGCATAATGTCTATTCATATAATATGTTGAATTAATGAGGCGGAAATACCTGTGAAAGCTTACAATTTTGATAATCAGTTGAATATGTTCTCTACCTGGTGAATTAGGTAGACAAAGACTCAGTGAGAATTAACTTAGAATTATATATTCTTTAGCTTAAATAATTAGATTCATTAATCACTCTTCTCTGTTCATCTGAGTACGTTAAGGTAAATTTATACCATGAAATTCTAGGTTGGTTTTAGTGACACCACAGTGAAACTGATTTCTTAAAAAGATCCAAGGGTAGCCAACAATAAGGATGTGAATAAATTGTCGTTATTAGGAATCGAAAAAAATACTTTGACTGACTTTGAAAATTCTGCTGATTATCCCGTTACACTTGATTACTGGGAGAGTACATCTAACAATCCCGCTTGCTCACAAATTCTGTTAAAGTCCAGGGCATGAAGTAATCCCAGTGCCCCTTCAGAAGGAGCCTGCAATCCAGATGTAGTATATAGAAAGGTAGAGTTAGTAATGTGTTTTCTGTGAAAATACACTGGCTTCAATAGGAAAAGCAAAGTGAGAGACCATGCTGCACATGAATGTGAGTCCTAAATCTTCTAAACCCCTTCATAAGAAAAAAGCATGGAGGAGGAAATGACATGGACTAGAACCGACCTAGGAGAAGGTCCGGAACGTGTGCTCAGTGCGATGGTGGTATGCCACAGGGGAAGGATGCGGACAGCTTCCAGAGGTCAAATTGATAGCATCTGCCACCTACACTGAACGTTAGAAGATAAGCCTTTGAGAGATAAAGGAGAAAGTTTTAAATAACTAGCATGTCATAAAGTTCTGCTTATATTAACAGAAGATGTTAATCAGTGTAACCATAAGTGTTAATTAGCAAGTTGATGAAGCTGGGTTCTATGTGTATTCTCTGAAGGGCAATTATTCGTTACTATGAGATTTATTCCTTGATGAGTGTCAAGAAATTCAAGTGTTGGCTGAGCCTGGGTGAAAGATGAGATGTTGATAACATGCATAACCATTGTGGAAATTCAAATGTAGAACTTTCTGTTTAAACAAATGATTATGGTTAAAGTAGAAGTGCAAACAGGGTCACCATTCATGACATGTCAGTTCTTTCCCTGCTGCAGTCATAGGTTTCTCACCTGCACAGTAACACCCGTATGATTGCAACAGAATAGACCATGACTAAAGGATTTGCAAAGACCTTGCTTTACAAGAAAATAAAAACAGAAACAGATAAGAAATCAAGAAAGTCTTGTGAATTGCTGTTTAATGAATTCCCTATACTTAAGGAACTACAAAGCTAGGCTACGGGGAATTCAACTGTCTGAATCTTCTTTTGTTTCCAAATCTGTTACATTTATATTGACATATTCTAGGTATACTTTAGGGAGACCTTGGACCTAAATTTTGGAGGAGTTAGTTTTAAAGAAATGAAAATCTTTATCAGGGCTTCCCATCTGTTACTATATCAAGGCCTACATGTTAGGAATATGTGGAATACAGTACAGCCTGGTCATGGTTATATAGAAATAAATGCTGTTTTTTGTTTTTTTTTTAAATACTACAATTCAGGATTCTTCAGTAATCTATTATCCCAGCGGTATACTGAAATATGCTTTCAAATCGTTACTTGTTCATCGGGAAGTAAAGTGATGAAGTAGAATGGTAAGGAATTCGGAGGCTAATGTGTTTTTGGTGTCACAGATAGTAAAGCTTGTAGGTAATTGGATTCCTAATCTCGGCACCTCCCCATGAGCATCACACATGCACACTCGTCTGTCACACTCCCACAGGAATGTCATGGAGTGTGAACGTCACTGAGACGACAACAGCATCCACAGAAACGATACCTTGGCCACCTATACACTAATTTTATGCCCTCAGAATACTGTGTACTAAATAGAAAATTGTGAAGTTGCTAAATACAAAACTATGAATATCAGTAACTATGAGATTATGGTGAGTTGCAGATACATTAATGATTGACTTGAAACATCCTACAGAATGATTTTAAAGCCCTCACAGTCATTAGCTTCTTGGTCCATTGCTTTCTCCTCAAAGTACAGTGACTTGGGCAGCATAAGGTGGCAACTTTATTAATGAGTACCGTTTCTCCAGGTGGATTTCTCTCTGCCTGGGGGACATTCTTCATGCTTATCTGGTATCTTTTGCTTGTTAACTCCATTCAGACTACTGTCTCTGGTTTCCATACAATGTGCACAGCAGACGATTCTTAGCCCATGTACCAGACTTCTGGGCAGCTTTGCGGCCCCTTTGTAGAGCTGATACTTGCAGTCTGAAGGATGATCTGTCCCTATTTCAGAACTCATGTTACAGTATCAGTATGGCTGAACGTCATTTATTTTTTCATTCTGTTATATGTATCTCCAGTACATATAGGTCAGAAAAACTAGTATGATGCCCGATGTGATTTATCTACTTACTGAGTAAGCATGTATTCACATTGATTAATATGCTACAGAGTATGCTCTGGGGATACAGAAATGCAAAGATACAGCCCCAACCTCAAGTTTAGCAACCAGTAGAGGAGAAAGATGAAATAAAAACTTCAAGCATTCAAATTATATTGAATTTTAAGACTCAGAACAAAACAAAAGGGGACCTGAATTAAAATATTTACTCACTCCCTTTTAATGTTGGAATTTCAATCAAGTATAAAGTGGTATCTTTAATATTAAATGATATTGAAAGTCCTCTGTGGCGTCTGCATAATTTTGTCATTAACATTTCATGGTCTGTGATACTGCGTCCATAGGTAACAGCACTGAAGTAATGTTAACGTTAGGAAACAGATGGTAACATATCTGCAGTCATTAACTGTTTACCTCTTTTTGCTTCCCAATAGAACAACATTCTGAGGTTAGTTCATGGTTCTAGAAAGGTCTATCACTAACAGCAAAAAGAACGATAGATTTGGTTAAAAGTACTTTAGTCAATCCATGCATCAGCTTGCACTTTTTTTTTTGTTTTGCAGTTACACAATTGATTGTTTTCTTTCACAACTGCATAGTTTTTTTTTCTTTTTTTTTTCATCAGCTTGCACTTTTAATATGTGGCAGTATTCATAAGCTCTGTGGTTGGGGGTATGCTGGTTAAGAATGAGTTCTTCATCCTAAAAAACCTGAGTTTAAATATCCATTCCATCATGTACTAGCTTGATATCTTAGCAAGTTACTTTCTCAAAACCTCATTTTTCTCATCCATTAAGATGATGGCATTAATAGTAACCATGATTAAATGAGATAAAGTAAATTCTAAAGTACCTGGTACTATAATAGGCAATGAACGCATCATAGCCATTATTTATACCATATTAGTACTGTTCTCGTTATATCATTTCACCCCTAAATTTCATTTTATTTAACCTATAATAGGAGTGTGTGTGAGAAGAATCGATCTGTTCTTACTCTTCCATAAGAGCACTTGGTGGATGAAACAGGAATGCTATGAAGTTGATAATACGTTGACATGTTATTTATTCATTCCTCATGTATTTATCAAATCCTTAATATGTGTCAGGTTGCTAATGGTGTGTTTGTGTCCTGAAGGAGCTTTCATTTGCATCAGAAAACATCTTGAAACACCGTGTTCAGATATGAATGCTCTGAAAATCTGACGTTCTCAGCAGTGTGATGATTTGATGGCTATTTTCTACCATTTAGAGGATAATAGTTGTTATTGACTGAATGTTTGTGTCCTCCTGAAATTCAGACCTTGAGATCCTAACACTTAATTGGTATTAAGAGACTGGACCTTTGGGAGGTAATTGGGTCAGGAAGGTGACGCCTTCGTGAATGGAAATTAGTGCCTTTATGAGGTGGATGAAGGGCCCAGAGCTTTGGTTTTCTGCCATGTGAGAATACAGTGGGCAGTCAGTCACCTGCATCCTGGAAGACTGTCCTTACCAGAATGTGAGCTAGCTAGCACCCCGATCTCAGACTCCCTGCCTCTGGAACTGTGAGAAAGAAATTTATTGTTTAAGCCACCCAGTCTGTAGTATTTTTGTTACAGCAGCCTGATTTGAATAAGATAATAGTCTTTACATTCCTGAGCAAGGAATGAAGAAATTTTGCCCCTGAGACAGTCACTCCCATGCCTAACTGGACTTCCATCCACTGGGCTCTCCCCATCCCACACCCAACCCAAACTACAGGTTGGTCGGGCCATTTTGTGCTAGGCCACTGCTTGTCCTGATCTTACAGTAAATAAGCTGATGTGTGTTTTCTTCTCAAAAATTTTTGTTTTTAATTTTTTTGTTTTTATTAATCCCTCCCCCAAAACACCTATGTATCCTGCTGCCCATATAACCCACGTGTAGGGTGTTAATTGTTTCAAAGACCTTTTTTGAGTGGCTGATGCAATTGGAAATTCAGCCTCATGATTCTAACACAATCGTGAAGTTTTATAGTTCTGTTTCTCTTTAGCAGCAAAGATACATGGAACACCTATTATGTGCTAGGCCGTATGCTATGTTAAGAATATAAAAAGATGTAAAATACATTAGAGTGGTAATGCAGAAGTATGAGAAGGCATGACTAACATGCCTGGGAAATGAAGACCTGTCTTATGAAAGGAAAGACATTTGACTATGGTCTAGAAGGTGAACCTCAGATAAGGAAGGGGGATAGTTGTCAGGGGGCCAGATGGTATACTAGCCAGGAGAAATTGTGGGAGGTGTGAAGATATTTGGCAAGCTGTCTGTGAGGCTGGAAAATTTGGCAAGAGATGTGGCTGGAATTGGATGCTGAGGTCACATTGTGATGAGCCCTGAAGGTCCGGCAAATGAAAACCTCAGCATTTTATTAGCAAGTGTGTTATAATCAGACCTTCAACACTTCATGCATTTTGATTTCCTATGTAAATGTTTAGCTCAACTTAATAGTGTTACTTAACAAAATCACAAATGCTATCTGTGTTTTCAAACAGAATTCTGCCAGAAAGAAAGATACATTTTAGAATGTAATGTCTTTACATTCCTCCTTGATTTTTTTGCTTTCTCGTTCCTGCTACTTTTTTTTTTGGTTGGAGGATTTGTTTTCTCTTTGGTCCTTTCCTCCTTAGACTTCACTTCTGTCATTTTCCTTTCTGTTAATAGTAGTGTGAAACTTCCAGGATTTGTTCACAGATTGCCAAAGAAGGCTGTGGCTTTATCCTGCAGGATCCCCTGGAGTTAATCAATTTTTCTATTTTATTTGGTGGTGCAGAAATCTGTACAGCTTTTGACGCTCTACTATGAATGTCTTCACAGTGTATCATTCCAAAGTGTATGGTATTCTTATAGGTAGGAATGTCAGTAAGGACTTCCTAAAATGTCTTTAAGTTTATGCAGATATGTTCAGTATTGTTCTGACATTAACAGTGTTGAATCTTTGGGAATTTATATAAGGCACAAAACTCTGAACTCATGGAACAGAGGTTAAACTTCTTTATTAGTTTAAAACAGTTCTGTCGAGTGAAGAACTTATGATGGAAAGAATGGGCTTCATTTAATGAGTCAAACCCCCTCATTTTCAGGTAGTTTAACTGGAGACTTGCTTTTCACGTGTTTTTGTTCCGAACTTTCCTGTTCTTTTTTTCTAGTTCAGAAGGGAAATGGTTGCTGTATGTTTCTTCCCGAGACACACACTGTAAATATACTGTGAGTCAGGAAAACACTGAGAAGTTCCAAGGTTGGCAAATCACTTTAGAAGGAAAAAGTCATTAGGAACATGAGACTCCAAAGAAACAGATGTAAGAATTTTTATAAGTTTCATTGCAGAATTTTTCCCTAATTTTCCAGTTTTAGGAATTATGTAGGTGTATGGGTCAGGATGGTTCAGAAAAAAAGATGCTCAGGCTTTAGAAATTTTAAAAAATTGAAATGAAATGACATTGTATTCAAATCCAATTTCAAAGAGATTAATTTATGTCAGGCCTTGGATAATTTGGCAGCATATAAATAGGTAGGTATTACATCTGCTTTTATTAAGACAAATTGGAAAAATGCTGACAGCAAAAGAAAAATCATTTTAGCATTTCTACTTCAGATTTTCTTCATAGATTATTTCTGTTTCAATTGAGGAATTCTGTTTTTCTTGAACTTACATATTGGACAACATAAATTTAGTTCTAGCTGTAGAACTAGAATCTGTTATTTTTTCCTGTATGCAATCATAATTGTTTTAAATAAAATCAAATAAAGAGAACAGAAAATAGTATGGAAGTTTTAGGATACAAGTATGGAAGCAATTTGTGAATTTTAATTGTGAGATTATCACTGATACGTTATGCGTCAGAGTGAATTGTCAACATTCATATTAATATTGAAGTTATTTAATAGCCATTCTAACACTATGAACATAATATTTGTATGAATTATGTCATATTTATGTTGTATTTGTGTTAATATTTTAAATTATTCACTTTCAGTCTGTTAAATATAGACTCAAAGTAGAAAGGAGTCTCAGAGATTTTTGGTCTGCCTTCCCACTCACTGGAGGATCCTCTTCCGTAATATTCCATCTCTACCTCTGAATGCTCGCAATGGGAATCTCACTATCTTATGATGCAATCTGCTACACAATGTTAAAGATTCTGACTTTGAGTTAAACTCACTCATATCTCGCTAGCAAAAGTAGTTTGTTTAAAAAAAAAAAAAGGTTGCGGAGAGTAGTAAAAGACAAGGAAGGAATCCCCAGAAAGTTCACAGCTTGGCAGAGGACCCAGCCAAAGGCATTAAGTGCTGACCCAGAGGGGGACATGTTAAAAGCCACAGACCCTATTGCTTCCCATGTTCCTGGCATCACCAGCTTTGAACCCAGGTGCTAGGTTTCCAAGAAGCTTAGGAAACTGTTTAACAAACTATAAAGGACTCAAATACTTTGCCTTTCCATACTTTCTGGGATCCGTTTCACATATTATCTTAGATTCAAGATCTCTAGGTATTTTTGTCTGGTATCTGTTGGATACTTGAAAATGTGCTAACTACTAGAGCGTAGTTTTGTACACGGAATAAGCCTGAGGTGTTGTAGCCACACTGCCTGGGTTCATATCTTGCCTCTTCTACTTGGTAGCATGGCCTTCAGCATGTTATCTAACTTCTCTGTGCCTCAGTTTCCTCATCTGTAAAATGGGGAATAAAATAGTACCTACCTTATCATGAGATCTCAACGTATTCATCTGTATGAGGTACTTAGTAGTGTGCCTACCACGTGGTAGTTAACAAATTTGGCTTCTATTATAGAAGCTACATACTTTGCCAGTATGTACACATTCTTACATTAACAAGCAAGGATTTAAAAACTCCAGTTGAGGGGTTTAAGCTCTAATTTTGTGTATGTAGTCAACACATTAGCAGTGGGTTATAAGACAACCATAGCAGTATGAATCATGGGGAAAGAAAACAGTTTTCTTCCTTCTGCTGAAATATCTTTCACCTGATTCCTAATATATCTCAGAAAAAGATTCTTTTTATGCCACATCTTGAGAGAAATAACTTAAAAGCACTCTGGAATGCTACTTACCATAATGGTGGTTAGATCCCTTATAGTTTGGGAAGAGGGGGAGGTGGAAAAGGGAAAGATGTGGGAGTAAGGATATGGATGAAGAGAAAACAGTTGGAGAAAGGGGATGCTGAAAGCACAGAAGCAAGCTCACTAAATCACTTCCTCAGATCTGTACCACATGTAAATTCTCAAAACAGTATGAGTCCAGTAAGGCTAGGCAGATGTCTTCCTTCATGGGAAGTATGCCTGTGATTTCTGTGAGAGTCCTTGCTTTTGCTGCTCTGGTGTCCTCTCCTGAGATACCTGGAACTTTGAGATGACTGACTTTTACAATTGGATGAAAAAAGAAATTGTGCTTTTGCTCAGATTTGTCATCCCACCAAACTAAGCCTTTCCCTCCTCTTCTGAACAGCTTCTCCCTCAGTGGTCCCTGTTGCCTTTAAAAGCACCACCATCCCAGGCTGCAAGGCCAGGGAATCAGCTTGTACAACTCTATCTGAAGTGTTCAAGTCTGCTGGTTATCTTGGTAGCCACGTCACTATCTTGGTTTAAATCTTCACTCTTTACATGAGCCTCTTAATTAGTTCTGTGCTTCCATTTCTCCCACTCTGGGTACCTCTAAACGATCTTCTGACAGTCCCAATCCACTATTTAACACCTTGGTTTAAAAGTCTCTACAATTAGACCTGGGTGATATATAGTCCTCTGTCTGTGTTTAAAGCCTTCGGGCAAGTGATTCAGGCTGGCAGGGTGCAAATGTCTGGGGCAGTTGGTGTGTGTCCGTGTTGAGAGGGCTGTTCAGTGACTTCATTTGTTTTGTGATTCTCTTGGAGGCTAGATACTGTACATAAAGTCCTCAAATTCCCTCTGGAAAAAAAATCTCTAAGACTTCCCCATCACCTAACAAGGAAAAATCTTCCATTAGCATATCTGACAAGGTCATACCTGAACCCTGCTTAGCTGAGATTCATCTGCTACACCTTCTCCTCACAACTTGGGTAGCATCTCCGAGCTACCAGCTGCTCACTCAATGCGCTCAGCTTTTTCATTCTGTTCCTTCTACTTAGAATGCTTACTCCTTTTCTAACTGCTCTTTGGTCTATAAAGATCCTTCATGTCCCTGATAAACTGTGACCACTTGGTGTGCGGTTTTCCTCCCATTCCCAGATAGAATAATTCCTTTTCCTGTGCTCCAGTAGTTGTTGTGTTCATGTATTGATGACTGTACTTCTCACGGAATGTCCTAATTTAAAAAATATACATCCTCTTAAGACTTTCAAGAATTTAAATCTCAAACATGAGTGCATCGTATGCCATAGGTATTCAATCAAGTAGATTGTTGAATGGCTTATAACCCAGATTCCTCTTCCTGCCTGTTGAAATCTTACCTTTTAAGGTCCATATCAAATAGTCTCCTTGTTGGTGTCCTCTGATTCTCTGACACCCAGAATACTTTTTCTTTTTTAATTAAATGAAAATCAATAGAAACTTCCTTATTCCTGATTGTGAATTTTTAAAATATCTCATTTAATTTGTCTTGTCTACCCAGAGATGCCAGATATTCCCTGGATTAGTGTCTTATGTCCAATAGATTCTTAGAAGAATGTTTTCTGAATAAAGTTAAGCGAGAAAAGCCAATCCTTAGTGCAGCTTCTGAAAAGATACAGATGACCCCAACACTCTCTGCTCCAGCCCTTCTTCCATGTCTCATTTATTTCACCGCAGTTTGTGAGGATTGAAAAACAAAAAGGCAAAAAAAGTTTGTCACATAAAAGTTCCCAGTAATTCACACAGTGGAGGGGATCAATTCAAAATTTTTCCCTATTGAAACCTAGTTAATGTCAGAAGATGGAAATGATAGGAAATTTGAGGACAAGGAGGAAAGTAGTTTAGGAGCAGAGAGGACTTGGTGATAAGGGTAAAATGTGTGGATTCTACCTTGGGATTCTGGGGACAGTAAGATAATTACTGGTACTAGGGACTAGAATGAAGGTTGAGTAGGAGGTGAGATGATACTAATGACAAATATAACTTCTTTTGAAAAATTTCTAGTGTCATCTTAACCAGAACTTTCCTCTTCCAGTCTGGCCTCAGGAACCAGAATGCAGTTTAGTCCTCATTGATATTATGGTTCAGATAGGTTATGGGGAAAATAGACTTTTGTGGGGACCCTACCTAACATGTCTTTGGGGAAAATGTGCTCACATTTCACAGACTCAATCAGTGAGTGCCTGGAGCACCACCTGCTCACTCCTGAGTGGGAACTGCATAAAATACAGTTATACACAATTAAACATTTTCTTGTAAGTTCAAAGAATCATTTTTAATACTTAACATAAAATCATTTAATGGGAATAATTTTAAAAAAGGAGGAATTGAAAGAAAACAGTAGGCTAAGAATTAGACAATAGAAATAGATATGAAAAAATTGGAAAAACTACATGAGAGTGAAATTGTATTAAATTATTTAAATCACATGCTTGATGGTGACCAAAGAGGGTTTATTAATATTTCAAAGTCGGGAAAATTTTGCAAAACAAGGAAATTCTGGAGGGTAGGCAGCTGAGGAAAAAAATATTTGGAAGTCGTTAGGTATGTCCTTGGGAGATACAGATAGCAAAATGGCTGATTTTGGAAAGTTAACTATTCTCCCCAAGTCTCTTGAAAGATTGTGGGCTAGCTTAAGTTATATTTACCTCTTTAGAAAATGTTTCAACACTTAAAAGATGTAGCAAGGGAACCACGAAGTGAAGACGTTACGTACTTTTCCAAAATAAACACGCTAATTGTAAAATTTCATCAAATAGTGTTTTCTTTTTGTTTGCGTGCTTTTTTTTTTTTTTTAAAGTTTAAATGTATTTAAAGAAAAGAATATCTTTTCCCTAGGAGGTCAACTTGTGTTTCAGGGTTCCTACACTCCCCGTCCAGAACTGCAGGCATAATTTGACGTGTTAAGTGTGGTTTTTTTTTACGAGGTGTGTTAACGTTTTATCAACTTCTCAAAAGTGTCATTGGCCCTGAAAAGTTTCAGTCCACTGCGCTAGATCATCTTTGGGAGCCCCTTGCAGCTCTCACTGACCAGTAATTCCACAAATCTTTGTTCCTCAAACGTAGGTTTTTTTGAAATCCCTGTTACACATGACCAAGAAAGCATCTGTGATTGAAATCGAGGTGAGGCTCTGCGAAGCAGGCTGAGCTCGGAAGTTCACCCTGGATGCAGTGCGGTGGAAGGGCGAGAGGCAGCGGGCTCCCCAAGTCCGCTCACCCTTCTTTACAGAGGCGGCGGCGCTGGGGCAGCTCCAAGTGCGTCGAGAAGTGTAATCCCTTCGTTAAGTACTTGGCTCTCAGTCTCCAATCACTAGTGGGAGCTGGAGAGGGCAAGTGAAAAAAAAAAAAAATTCCAGAGGCAGCCGAGGAGCGAGAGGGGGAAAAAAAAAGTCCCGCGGCGGCGGCGGCGGCAGAGCGGCCACGGCGGCCAGAAGTTGACGGCACGGCCGGGCGCGGGGCGCGGAGTGCGCGCGGGGCCTGCGGGGCGCCGGAACCGGCTGGGGACCCGGGGCGGCGGGGCGGCGGCGCCGAGGACGCTAGGGCCGGGTGCAGCAGCCGGTAAGGCGCGGGCGAGCGGGCGCGCGCGGTGGGGCGCCGTCCTCATCCTCGCGTGCGGTGGGCGGCCGAGCTGGCGCGAGCGGGCGGGCAGAGGGGGGCCCGGGTGGGCGGCAGCCGGGCGCGGGGCTCCGCGGGCGGCAGCCGCTCGGGGCGGGAGCAGTCGCGCCGGCGAGAGGAGAGCGAGCCGCACGGCCGTGGGGCGGCGGCCTCCCGGGCTTTGTGCATGGGCGGCTCTGCCGGGACCCCCGGACCTCGTGCCCGCGCCGGCAAGGAGTCGGGGGCAGAGGCGGGACACGTGCTCCGGAGTTGGGGAAGGAGGGACGCGCCGAGGCGGGCATTCGGGACCTGCGCGCCGTGGGATGGGGCAGGAGGGTGAGCGGAGGGCAGCCCCGGAGTTGGGGGAAAGAGGGAGCCCCGCCGGCCAGAGGCGCGGAGCCCGCCGAGGCAGGACCCGCCGGCTCCCAGCTCCGTACGGAGCCACCTGCCCCGGGCGCCTCCTGAGACCCCGCGGCGGAGAAAGTGCGCAGCGGGCTGGTCCCGGCGCCTCGGACCTGCTCGTCGCTGCCGCTATTGCTTGTCTCTGGCCCCCCGTCTGTTGCTCTGTCTCTCTCAGGTTCTCAGTGTCCCCTCCCCCCCATTCTCATTTCTGTCTTTCTCTCTCTCCCCCACCCCCTGTTGTCTCTTTCAGTCTCCCTCTGTTTCTCTTTCTTCCCGCTCCCCTTTCTGTCTCTCTCTGTCCTCTCTGTCTCCCAGACTCTTTCGCGCGCGCTCTCATTTAGAGGCTGACTTTCTGCTCCTTGTCTCACTGTGTCTTGCTTTCTGCACCCATCAGTCTGCTCGGTCCCGTTTGTGTCAGGGCTCCATATTTCTGTCTGTCCCTTGCGGTGTTAGACTTGAGACCCTCAGGAAGTTGTCCGGTGCGGTGTCTTTCTTTTTGAGCCGCGCCGCTCCAGTAGGGTCCTGGGTCCTTCGTATTTGTTCCCCACAGAATGGGAACTCTGGTTTCCTTCAGTTATTAGGAATTGCTCTTTTCTTAGTCACCTTTCCACCAAGGTGAGGTCAGTGACTGTGAGCAGCCACAAAGGTGCCAGTGAAAGAAAACAGAAGAAGAAAGCTGCTGATGGCCTGTAACATATAAAGAGAAAGTACCAAATATACCTGCAGTGGAGCTGAGCCACCTGAGAAAAGGTTCCTAGATTCTGGGAAGAAACACGAAGGTTTCCCCCAGTGCTGAGGGGACTCAGCTAAAAACTATTTGAAAATTATTTGAAAGAGCGCTTAGGGAAATTCTTTGCTATCCTAAACTGATGCCAACTAATACCTGTTTTCTTAGATATATTTTTAAGATCCTAGTGACAGCTCTCCTAATTATTGTTTGGGGAAAATTATGGAAAATGTCCTGTGTCAACTGGGACATGTGTCTTTAAGAAAATATTCAGTCTTTGTACTCTTATACCTTTTACACTCTAGTGATCAAGAAGAATTATTTCTAACTGCAAAGAAAATAGGAAAGGATTTGTCAGTGATTTTAAAACATGAGACATTCCAGAGATCAATAATTTCTTTGGAAAACGTTCACCATAAGGATGTTTTGAAGGATATTACATCTTCGTGAAATATGCACGTTATTACACACTTAGATCATTGTGCGATGCAAAAAAAGGTTGTGTGCTGTAAGCAAATCATAGGAGTGATGGTTTTTTGTGGGAAACATAGCTGAGAAATTAATTGCTCTGATTTTCACTGTTTTCTTTACTCATGTATAATGTACCTTTGTTTTTAGCAAAATATGGCCTAGGGCTACAAAACTTGATACAGTGCGTTATTTGTCCAATCTGAATTACCGTTTAGAAAACCACCTTTTTCTTTTGGTCACAAGATATGAGTTGATATGATCTCATTACTCAAGTGCTAGAGTCTGCTGATGAATTTTAATGGCACTGATTTGTGATTTTAAATCAAAATGTTAGTTTTTGGTGAGTTAAAATCTTGATTTATGTCATGTTAGTGAATCAATCACTATTTATAGGGGCTTTGCCACCTTTTCTGCCAGGTGCTGTGCAGCATTTAGCCTGGGCAGGGTTTTCTGAAATTCCCTGTTAGATCATTGTCCCTGAGTGACGTGCTGCCCCTGCTCATGGTGTGCTCATATATGCCCTTCAGAATGTTCCAGTCATTAAATAATATTTATTAAAAGGAAATTGACTTAACTTTTTTCTTCATAAACATCGAAAATTGTTGAGGTGGCCTGATAAATTATTTTTGTTACAGTAAGTACTGTATGCCTTGTGCTTTTAAATAAATAATACAATTTAAAGTGTGATTTTTGGGGGGTAGATAAAGCACCCTCCACTTTTCTTCAGCGCTCAACTCCTATTTATCATTTAAATTGAAAGTCAGTTGTCATCTACGCCAACCTAATAAAGCCTCTTCTAATTTTCATAAGCCGCCTCATGTCTACCCTCTGGCTTCAGTGCACTCCTCCCTCAGCGTTCACCTCTCTGCCGTGTGATAGCTCGGCTCTTCCTCTCGGGCTGTTTTTCTCTTTGAGGTGAGATAGGGTCCTTTTCTTACCTTCCTTGTGTTTCAGACGCCCAGCACAGTACCTGTCTTATGATAGATACTCAGAAAATCCTCAAAGGATGATTTGTTCTCTTCCAATTTGTCTCTAACTTGTGATGCTACCTTTTGTTGGTGCAGCACCTGAAGGGGGGAAATACTTTAGCATGGTGTAATAGCAGCTCAGAGACTGAGGGTTGAAGGAGTTGGAGAAAGCATCTCATCACACGTTAATATTGATGATGAAGCAGATGAGGCCCAAAGAATGTGAAAACCAGGCTCAGAACTAGGCCATGAAGCCCCACGGGCTATAGAACTGAGACCTCGCGTTGTATTCCCGGGGCCACGGTTCTTCTCACTGGACTCATGTTTGCTTTCTTTCACTAGAAGTGGGTAAATATGTCTATTATTAGAAGTTAACAGTTGTTATTGAAATGCTGAAGACTTCTCATGCCAACTGATAAGTCCTGCATGAAATGTATCAGTTTGCAGTAACTGACAATAATTGGGTTTACATATGCATGGAGGTGATACGTGTCTTTTAGAACACGGACTTCTAAGTGCTTTTATGTATTAAGCATTGTTCTGGGTGTTAACTGTGTCAGCTTGGGTAGACTGAATTATTTCTACCTGCAAAAAAGATTTAAGCTCTCTGGACTTAAACTTTCTCCTCTGTAACTTTCTGTGTGTATGTTGAAGAGGGGTGAGGAGAAAAGAAAGGAAGTTTGGACCAGATTAAGGGCTCTTTTTGAAGTTTTTCTTCAGAGACCTATTTAACTCCCAGAACAACTGCAAATTCATCTGTTTTACATATCAGACTTCCCTGTGAGCTTTTGTTTGAAAAAAAAGGCAAACTCAGTTTAAAAAAAGCTTGACGACCACTTCACTTGATGTTTTCCAATCTCCCTTCCAGTTCTTGAATTTCATAATCAAGATAATTTCTAGCTTTTAAACCTGGGTATCTGGAGGATAGTTGATAAAAGTATTAAGGGTAGAAGGAGAAATGATTTTGCTGGAGAGGTACTAATTTTGGGTTTCCATATGCCAAATTTGATGTGATGGCAGAAATTGGAAGTAGAAGTGTTGTAGTATCAGAGGCAGGCCAGGGTGCAGAGGAGAGAGGGGCCAGGCCTGCACATAGAGATGTAAGTCATTTGCACTGAATTAATGATTAAAATTAAGGAAAACTGAAACTTTAGGGATAGAGTCTGGAGAGAGAAATGAAGATTTGGGATAGAGAAGAGGGACATTTTATGTTACTTCTGAGTATTCTTAAAGCTGATCTGTAGTATTGAGATAAGAAAAAAAAAAGGTTAATGCATGATTTACATCAGGCAGTAATCAATTTTCATGAGTTTTAGAGCATTTACTTACATGCCAGTTATCTTAATTACATTCGTTTTTACTTGAATGTTGGAATGCCTACTCTTGACCTGGCATTATTATATACTTTGGGACATTGCAGCCACAAGAGGCACAAGGCCATTGCTGTCATTGAACTCTCATTCTAGAGAGTGGAAGCACAGTGAACTGTAAACAAGCACATGAGTAAGGTAATTTCCAGTAGTGAGAATTGCCATTAGGAAAATAAGACAGGGTGATATGACAGCGAGTGCTGGGGCTACTTTATGTGAGGTGGTCAAGGAAGGCCTCTCTAAGGATGTTCCTGGACAAGAGAGTCAGCCCAGTGGAGATGTGGGAGAGCTTCCTGGCAGGGGGAACATTAAGGCTGTCTCTGAAGCAGCAGCAGGCTGGCCACACTGGCAGTGAGGGGAAATGATAGAGATGAGGTCAGAGCGCTTGCTAGGCCCACGTTATAAAGTATGCATTTTATTCAAAGTACATTTTATTGAACCACCCTGGAGAATTTTAAATGGAAGTGAACAAATGTGACTTAGCATGACTGTCTGTAGTGTGAGCAACAATGTCCGAAGATGATGTGGTGGGAGACCATGAGAAGCATCTAGCTGAATTTGGTGGTTTGGCCAAGGGTGGAACCTGGAGAGATTGATCAGACATTGTTCTTATCACTGAGTAAGAGTAACTGGGTTGAATCATGCCGTGTGGTTTCCCCTGCCCCCACAGATCTTCATTGCAGCAATCCGCTGGTTCAATGGTTGCTTTTACTTTTAAACTGTAGATCTCAGCACCTCACAGTTCCCAGATGTCACCTTTTTACCTTCCTTCAAATACCTCCTGGGCTACAAGCAAGCTCCTTGGCTCAGAGGCTGCAGTATGTCTTGGGAAATGTTGTGGCAAGGTTCTTTAGGGCTCAAAGTGATCTTTGGTCTACGTGGGGATGCTTGGCTCTTTGAACTAACCTTTTCTACACTTCATCATACATAAATTTTGTGTGCTGATTAAAAAGGAAAGGATGCAAGTCAGAATTCCTCTAATTAGGTTTTACTGTCATTTTTTTCTAACCCTCAGCCTTGAAAACTTTGCATGTTTCTTGAAAGACTTCACTGTAAAGTCCGTATTTTAGATCTGGATCTCACCCATCATATCCCAGTCCTTTGCAAAGAGCTAGTATATAGTAGGCGTTCAGTAAATATTTGTGGAAAGCTGTTGAGTGCAGTCTATTAGAGACCCGTAGCTTTGACTCTGCTGACTTTATTTTTCCTGTCTTTCAAAAAAATGTATGGCTGCATGTGCCTTCAGCTTTGGAAGTATTAAGTAGCAAGTTTGGAAATGATTTTTCTGCAGGTTGTATTTACTTATTGGCTAAAGGAAAAGAGATACAATCCAATATATCTTTATAACATTTGTTGCCTGGCTGTCTTGAGATAAACATTTTAGTCATTTTTATAGCAGTTAGATAGATATGGACTTAAACAAGTACAGACACATCTGTCACTAGTTAATTTGGTGATTTATGAATCTGAAGTGATTCCAAGGAAGCCTGCAATGATGATGCCTTTGTCTAAATTAATCTCTTGATACAAATCAGTGAGTTTTATCTAACTAGTACACTTTACAATGATCTGTAAAAGGTACTAAATTATCAGTTTCTTCTCTGGAAACGAGCTACTATTCTGCTGTTGTCCGATGACATTTAGCTACGCTAGTGCACATAATGGGGGCTTATCCCCAAATCCTTCCTCTTATTGCAGAATGTAGTACTTTACTCAAGTGGGCTTCACAAGCAACTTGGCATTACCTCGCTTCTACATGTCCAGCAATTCTTTCACTGTTGCTTTAGGTCCTTTTTCAATAAGTAGAGAGTCCCTTCTGTATCTGAGTGTCCTCTCTTCCTGTCTAACTCCATTTTGCTGAAACCTCATGCGTTACACCCACTGGCTTCTGTGCCAGTATCTTCTGCTTGCCTCCCCAGATCTGTGGTCCCCGCTTCTACTTTATACTCTGTCCAGGAGGAAACCTGGATGAACTGTGCTGATTTCCAGATAACTTAGGTTACTAGGGACCCCCAACAGGAGATTAGAGGGAGGGTGGAGAGAGGGTATTGATTTGGTTTGCTTCTTCCGTAATCAGCTTAGGCTGCCTGTGTCCCTGCACGGGAAGTCCCTGATCTCCTGAAGGGACCCTTCTCTTGGGCTGTCTCTGTCTCAGGATTCCAGTAATCTCTGGAATTAGCTCCTCTGCTTTTACTATCCTGATTGACTGCACTACCCTTCTTTTACACTCCTGCCTATGCTTCGTTAAATTGTTTGTTTGTAAATAAATCCTCTTCAATTTATCAGAAGTTGTAACAGTTAAGTTCCCATTTTCTGTTGCTTAAGCTTCTGAAAGCTACCTCCTTTTCAGAGCCTTCTTGGATTGATAAGAGCAGTTGGCTCCCCTTAACTCTGTTGGACATCTGCTTTCCACCCCAAATTATATACTTCTATTCATGCAATAATGGCTCAGAAAATGGCAACTGTTGTTATGTAAGTACTTTTCTGTCAAGCAGTTTGATTGCCTTAAATTTTTTACTTGATAGTCTGTAAACCTACCATGTATGTAATTTGGTTGTGTTTCATTCATTCTTTTATTCATTATTAACACAGTGTATATTTATAGACTCACTGTTTAGGGCCATGCACTATGCTAGGCGTGGATACAGAAAAGCAGATATGTCCTTACTTGGGTTGAGGACTGGGGAGGGGACAAGAAATAAACAACATAGTATTTACAAATCAAGTTGTGTTTAGGGCTGTGAAGGAAATAAACAAGGTACAGTGGTGGAGAGTCATAGAAAGGAGTATCATTTTCTTGATCACAAGCAACTGAAAGAGGGGTGTTTCTAAGTGGCTTTTGTTAACCTGCATCTTTTATGCAAGCTCTTCATATGGGAATTTTAGAGTTTTCCTGATGACATAATCTTCTTGGTAGGAGAATTAGAAATTGCAGGTAAACTTACAGAAAATAAATTTCCTTATTACCTAAAATTAGTACTTTGATATACTACACATATATACTTTATGAAGGCTCTTGTGCATTTTTAAACGAAATGTAATGTATTTTTAAACGAAAGTAAGATCACATGTTTTTTTACTTACACTTTCACTTAACCATATGTTGACAGCACCATTCTACATCGATCTCTTCATTTTGAAACATAACACTGAGCGTATCATTTGATAATTAGTGATCACAGTGTTCCCCATCTCCCTGTCAATTACATCTTTTAGGATTTTTAAAGTCAGATAGGCATGAAGAAGAAAATGACAAATAAACCCAGAAACCTCTGGAAGTTAGGAGACTCTTGGAACTTGAATATAGAAATGGCCTAAGTTATGTAGATTTTTATTTAATCAAAATTCCTTCGAGTTAAGATGTTTGATAAAATTAAATGACAACAGAGAGGGAAAACAATTTAACCAAATTTCTCTCGTTTAGTAATTACACGCTAGAAAATTTTAAGCCTAACACTGTAGCAAGTTATTTCTCACTCATCACATACTAAGTGAGAAATTTGGAGTTTGAAGTAGTGTGAGCTGTTCTGCCAGTTGGGGTGAGCAGTTGACATACAACAGTATGTTTTACTTGACTGCCTTTATTTTCATGAATAGTGGTTTTGTGGAATGGCAGGCGGTGTAGCCCAAGACGGATCTTGCGGGTGGCAGCACGGCCTACTGGTTAACTGTGGGGACTCTGGAGTTGGCCTTCTTGTCACTTTTTAGGTGTGTGACCTTGGGCAAGTTACTGACCCTTCTCGTGTTTCAGCTTCATCTGTAAAAGGGGAATGACAATAATAGTGATTACTTAGTAAGTTTACTTGCGGATTAGAAGAGTGAATATTTGTAAAGCGTTCAGAACAATGTCATAGTAAACACCACAGGCATTCATTATGTAAATAAGTGATCAAAGAAATCTGGGCATTGCTGACGCTTTTAAACTGCAAGCATTCGCTGAGCCTTGATGATGCTAATACGCATTGTGACTGTCTCCGAAAAAAGGGGTTTTTGACCTTGGGACTTGTTTTTTCCCTGCATTTATCATTGGGCTAATGTTCCTCAGAACATACTTTAGGAAAAATTGATACAAATAATTGGCTAAACATTTCACCAGTCTATTGTCTCCTGAGAGAAAGGGACCATTCTTATTGCCAGGACTTGTTCCTCTACCTGTCACACCTGTTACAGAGTAGGAACTCCGTTCTTCTTGTGCCTCCTCCCTTTTTTCTTTCTAAAAGTAAAATGAGTGAGTTCATTTCCCAGAGAAAGACTTGCTGTCAGTATAGATGTGAGTATTCTCTGGGCCTCTGGGGCTCACTGAGCCAGGGTTTACAGTGTGTAATATCTTCTGAAAAGCGACTTCTCTGTATAGTTTTCTGGTGAAGAATACATATCCCTTGAAGTGAACTTGAGAAATACAAGGAATTGTAACAAAAATCACTCTCTTGTGCTGTGCAGAAATAACTACTTATTAACATTTTGGATCTTTTTTTCTTTGCAAAATTGGGAGCATAATTTAGTATGGTTTTGAGTCCTGCCTTTCTTTTTCATTTGACTTTATATAATATTCTCAATCCCAGACATGCAGTGACTTCTGGCCTTCAGATGATTGGTCATCTACATTTCAAAAGAGCTTCCTTCCTTCCTTACCCAATTCTGTGGCCAGAGACAATATGAAAATAAAATGGTGTATCTAGAATGAGTTTCTCATTTTAAGTGTTCTCGGAAATTGGAACCACCTGGTAAGCAGTTGGCAGTTCTGTTTAAGAGACCTGGAGTAGGTGACCTCAGGTTGCTTCATTTTTATGAGTCATTCCAGTGTTCCAGCCAGCAGCCAGATGGACGCACAAGAATCCATGACCAGGCTGCTTTGGAGGCATTACTTACTCATCCTGAGTGACTGTGAGTGAACTTATATAATGTTGAGATTAACTTGGAAAAGCTATCCAGGGAAGCCTGAATTACTTCCAGAATAAATTAAACTATTATTTAACTTTTAAATAAAAAGTTTGTTCTCTCCATTGTATGTTGGAGGTGTAGGAGTATAATAATAAACTAATATGGAGGACAAACATTGCCTCTAAGTATTTTTATCTTCTATAATTTTATAATTTTGAATGGGAAAGACAGTATTGCCTTTATATATCAGTACCTAATGTAAAGACTTGGAAAAATACTTATTGTTGTAGATTTTACCTTGTGTACTTCATAAATGATGGATGCTGTTGTAATTAAAATATATCTGCACAGGAAGTCCTTCTCCATTCAAAATACTTCCACAGTTTTGAATCTTTATCTCAAGATTAAATCAATCACACTTTAAAACATTTATCTTTAACATCTGTAGCAAATGAAAAATTTAAATTCTTTCTGAAGAGGAAAACCATACTACACTGTTTAATTGAATTAAATTAGCTTTTCATGGAAATTTACCTAGGAGCTGTTTCTGGAACCAATTTGGAAAATGATCTTTGTATTCTGTGGCATTTATGTTTGATTATGTTTTTCTTAGTAATTCTCAGTGGACCTGATTCACTCCTTGCTTCAGTCATCAAACCCTTGCAATTTTTGTAGGCAAATTAGGCATTTCCTACCCCATAATTATGCATATTTATGGAATAATGTATGCTTTCTCCTTAAGTAAAGATGGTATAAGAAATTCTTAATTCTGTAACTGAAAATTAGCTAAATTTTAGCATCTTAACATGCTATAGAGTATATTAAGGCTGAGATAAAAGTCATATATAAATTAACGTCTTCCCAAAAATGTTTTGTACAGTTTAGGTTTTGACACCTTTTAGTAATAAAAGCACGTGCTGGTGTTTCTAAAAATGGCAGATAATTCAAAACTTCTTGTAAATATATTGCCTTGAAACAGTCTGTACTTCAGGCACATCAGATTTTGTGCAATACATTTTCTGTATTTTCTCTTATATTGTAATGTTATTTCACACAGCCATGAAGAATTTGAAAATTGCTCAGAAAAACTCAATTTTCAGGTTTTTTTGCTGTAAAATTTATCCTTTGTGATCAACGGCATAGGGGATATATTTCATATGCTCGGACAAGGGAGTATGACTTAATGTTTTTATTTCTGGAATACTTCCTATTTCGCAGTTTAAAGATATTGAAAACATCTTCAGCTTTTTATAAAAACCTTTGCCGGCATTTGCTGCAATCCTGATGTTAGAGCTGCAGCTCTTTTCTCCACGTCTGTGTTCACCTTCCCAATCCCCCACCCCTTCTTCTTCCTTGTTCTCACCTTTGCAGTTGATTTGAAATCACTGTTTGCTCTAACTACTTTTTTTTCTATTAAAACATGCTCATTTCTGTGATCCTGAACATGTAGGGTATTTCCAGGGTCCTTCTAGCTTTATACCATCCTCTGACTGGAGTTTTGACTAAGTTATTGTAATTGGAATGATGACTTAGTATTCTCTAGACGTAATCTTAAAATACTTTAATAATAGAATATTATTAGAATTATTAATAGAATAGAAGACGCATTTCTATTTTGTTAAGAAATCACTTATTACATAATTTCACTCGAAGTATTTTTATGAAATGCCCATGTTTTAAACATTTAAAGAAATGGGTTCTCATGGCTAAAAACTTAAAAATGGCACAAACACATATTATGTAAAATATATTGCTCGATATTACTTGGATATAGACTTTTTCATTTTCATGCAGTTCTTTGATATACAGACATCTGTAATTGCATTGTATATGTTTTCACCAAACACTCTCTAGCTCCTATTTGAAATTTTGTGTATTCATAATTGTGGTTTGAAAGATGTTAGGCATTCTTAAACATTTTTCTTGTAACTTACTAGCATGCAGCCTGGCTTACCGTGAGACTGTAAATTCCTTTTTTGGCTCATCTCTTAAACCTGGAAGGTATAATGCAGTTTAACAATAATATTTTACATCTTTAGTTTGTGAATAATGTCTTTCTTACAAATGGAATTATTAAATATTTATGCAATATGTATGAACTTGATACCATATGTGTCAAAGAGATAATTGAGTCTTGCTCTAAGGGGAAAGATGTTTAAAATCATAATGATTCACTATCAAAAAATAAATGCAGAGCATAAACAGACGGAATATGGGAAAGACAAAATGAGAAGTCGATGAGAACATTCATGAAGTGCCAAGTTGATTCAGTCTTATTCTGTCTTTCAGTGGTGCCATCAGGGGAGATGTTAGGGAAGGCTATGACTAGTGTTCTGTGATTTCTCTTTTAAAATTTAGAATTATATCCTTCAAATATCTTTGTTTTCCTCAATATAAACCACTGCTCTCTTTTTGGAACTGATTAGAATTTTTCAACGTGTTTAACTTCGTGGCTTTATGCTCGTGTGTTCTAGTTGAAGTTACAGCAGCAATTCCTTAGCTCTGTATCTGTCTTGTCCACACTTTCCATTGTTGTGTAGAGTCTGTGAGTTTTAACATCTATGTTTCCTTGTAAACTTCACCTTTCTAGACGGAAGGAATGCTAATCTATCTTACTTTTCTTCCTAGGGCTGTCCTGTGGTCCACTTGATCATTGCTTTTTATCTCCTTGGATTTTCCTCAGTTTCTAAATCTTTATTTCTCCTTCTTTCTTGGTGAAATTAGAATTAGTCCCTCCCTCCCCCCATTCTTCAGCAGATACTGGAGTGCTAGGCTGTGTTAGACCAGAACTGCATGTAGTATTTTAAGTAAAAATGAACTGTGGTTTTAAATAGGACGGAGAAGCATGTTTTTTGTTCTTGAGTGATGTCAGTGCCATTATTAGCTTTGTTGGCTATGGGAACACATTAACACAGGGACTTTTAGGCTCCTTTTTATGGTAACTAAGGCCCATTATCCTAAGTAGTGTAGTCCCTGTATACTCCTCCCCCATATGTATATAACCCTGTAGTTTTCCACTTTGTATCTTACTTGATGTTTTCCTCCTAGAAACTCAAAAGTTTTGGAAATCCCACTGACTTGGCATTTCACATACTGGAAAAACTTAGTATCTTTTGCAGACCTGGAAAACTTAATCTGTGTTTCCTCTTCTACATCATTTATAAAGATGTTAAATAAGACCACTTCTAGCACCTTCCTTATTTATAATTTTCTTGCCAAAATAATACCCCCCCTCTTTTTTTTAGTGTCATCTTTGTATATCTAGTTAAAAGTTCATCTAATCCTATGGTGACTTAGTTCTTTTTAATAACTCTGTGGCCTGTTAAGGGCTTAAAAAAAAAAATAGGATGGATTATATTCACTGGTTTCTCCCTTGAAGCTCCACATGGCTTTTAATATGCCAAGACATGATTACCCCTGAAAAAAATCAAAGCCACCCACCCCTGACCATTGTTTGCTAAATCCTTTGGTGACCTTATACTTTAGCATATGTAGACCTCACAAATTTGCCAAATTGCCAAGAAATAATAACAACACTGAATTGGAGGAAATTTGAAAGGCTGTGGATGAGAAAGATGAAATTTAGCATTAATGTGATGGTTGAAATGCAATTATACATAAACAAGCGAAAAAGAGGTTACCGTGTTTGAGTCTTTCCTATGTTCCAGACAATGAGCTACAAAATAAATAAGCCAATTGTGTTTAAGATGGTAATTGTCATCCCCATTTTACAGATGAAAGACCTTAAGGCGTAGTGAGGTTCAGCAGATGTTAGTCCAGGATTCTAATACAGGGCTGTCTGATTCTAAATCTGTGCGTAAGTGTTGGAGGGCTGTTACAGCCAGATGTTGTTAGTTACTGATGCTAGAAAGATGAGTAGCGCTCAGCCCGGGGGGCCCAAGGGCTTTTAAAGACTGGAGAGAAGGGAGAGACCTGTGCATGACAACTTTAAGAGTTGGTAATTGCATGTAGACATGCTGTGAGCAAAGTTAAGACATTTTTTTACTAAATTTAGCTTCCATTTGACCCACATATTTTGTGTATGTGCATGTGAGGGAGAGGGACATGAGAGTCATTAACATGGTTTAAATGTAGTGACAAGTTTTAGTGAATTTGGGAAATCAAATAGCTCAGGTAGTTTGCTAAGAATATAGAGATGCAAATGATGAAAATTATTTAAAGTTGATCAATTTATCTGAAATGACATGATTAAACTTAAAAAAATTATTTTGTAGGAAGCACCATAATATATACCGAATTGTAAACATTGGATTCTGGGGCTTGGCCAAAGTTGATTTGTTGGGAGGGACCAGAGGCATGTACTGAAAACACAGTAAAAACCTTTGAGGAGAGTTTGGTCTTAACTCTTTTAAATCACTTTTTAAAATATTTTAATTGACTCTAGATCATTATCTGTAATTTTTTTCTCTATTAGTTCGAATGTGTTAGCATGAAATGAAATTACTACAGTGACTTTCAAAGAATCGTAAAACCTTCCTTGCTTTAAGCATAATACCTTTGTTTTTTGCAGGGTTAAATGAAATGGAGTCTGTTGGCTGTGATCATGGAGCTTAGCTGAAGCAAAGTTACTAAAGAAATCTTTAGTTTCCAAAATAACTAGATAAAACATGTATTTTACATGGAGCCAAAGTGCTGTGTTGAAGGCAGAGTTTAAAATGGATTTAGGCATTAAAAGTAAAATAGTAAATTAAAAAATTATTGTTACAAATATTTTGTTAAAATCAGCTCATTTTTACTAGTCTCATAATCACCATTTGATTTTCCAAATGTGCATATATACCACAAAAACACAGTAAGTTATAGTATAATTTGGAATGAAAAGAAAGCTTCCTTCGTGAATCCTTATATTCCAAAATACAATTTTTCCATTATGGAAAATTATATTTATGTTGAACATAAATAATCAGATATTTGCTTCACTAATGATCCAGATTATTTTAAAATCATGTTACTGGATTTAACGATGCGACCTCTGTTCTGTGACCTTGTGTATTCTGGAGGCTTGTTATGCATGTCAAGGGTACTTCCTTTGATTTGTTTTAATTTTACCTGCCACTTAAATCATTGAATGACCCTTCATAATCTTATTATGAAACCATATAATAAGGAAGGACTAGTTGATTATTTTTTACTTTAACTTTCGTAATCTCATATAATTCAGATCTTCTTTGTATTCTCATTTCTCAGGTCAAATAATTCTTGTTTTGCAATTTCTCATCACAGTAATGGATGAGATAGAGTAGTACATTTCAATACATTTATTTTTATTATTTTAGCATTTTACATCTGTTCTCTCTATTTCAAGGGGAGGGAGGCAAGTAGTATGTTGAAAACAGCACACAACTGGGAGACAGGAAAGGCCATAATTAGTTTTGGAGCCTGAGACTGATCACTTAAGTAAAAGATTGGCCAAGCTCTCTAAGGTCTTTCTGGTTTGAAATGCTGTGGTTCTGTAACCCAAAAAGGGGAAATCTTATTATAGTTAATAATTACAGTATGGCATTAGTTTCTTTAGAGCAAGGCACTATAACAGATTAATCTCTGTATTTTTTTTTTTTATTATTCAGGTGGTTTTTGGAATTTCTGAGACAAAAGAATGTTCACAAATTAAGCACCTTCCAAACCTAATCACCTTTGATATTTTATAATTCTTTACATGAGATATTGATACTTACAGGTTATGTAATTACACTAGGTACCATTTTATATGCTTTTATAAATAAACCCTTTACTTGGGGGTTTCAGATAATGTTGGTTAGTAAGAAGTAATTCTGTAGTCAGTACTGTTGTACTGCTTTCTTCGAATTATTTTTGAAGAACTTTATGGCAGTTGTTGAAAAAGGTTTTGTTCAGAAATCAGATTCAGTTTCACGTTTGACTGTCGGGTTCTAGTGGCTAATTTTACTAGAAATAAAGTATGCAGAGCATGCCAGCAATATGATAAATTCAACTTTGTGGTAACTTTTCACTAATTACTAAGATGATTTCTGTGTGCCTTATTGATTACCTTTGTTTCTGTGATGCCCCATACTAATTATTCTCTTTTAAAACCCTTTTTAGTATAAAAGCAAAGGCTGAACTAGGTTTAAATGTTGTGCAGTTAACCTGGTTCTCTCTATGAGAAGTTAATAACCTATTCTATTTTTTTGTAAAATATTCTTCAAATTGTTCAAGGATTGGTTTAATACTCAGATCCCTTTAAAATGTTTAGGCAACTTGATGTATCATTATTTTCAAGTTGATTAGTAATTTCCTTTTAAGAACTATTTTCAAACAACAGTCAACTCTTATTTTTTTATGTGTGAAGGTTTCAGTGGTACTTTCTAGATTATCTATAACAAATTTGTAATCCCAGTGTGCTTCTTTGCAGCCTTCCCCTATGGTATGTCAGTAGGTATTGAAAGAATCTATGCTAAGAGGAAAATTATACTTACCAAGCTGAGTAAAATAAAATTGAGAAAACAAATTTTCAAAGCCCCTGGAATAAAAAATCATCCTGGAGCATTTGCTGTTGATACAAAGCAGGAATCCTCCACTGAAAACTATAGAGTTGTTTGTATTACGTGGACTGTTTGCTCTTATGAGATAAGGGAAACAATATAAGGAAGACATTGAAGTTGTAAAGTAATGCTGAAAATGTTCTTGTCCATGGTGATTGTATGAAAGTTCATGATACTAAAACATCCTGAATCAAAACTGAGGAACAATGTGAAACAAAGTAAGGCAAGTCCCCTTCATATGGACTCTTTTCTTGGAAGTTGGATTGAAAAATGAAGAAAAATCTGATTACCTTTATACCTAACATGTATCACTTTATTTATGAATTTCTCATACTGACACTATTCTTGTACTTTTCCCTTCTTTGGAAAACTGATTTTTTTAGTTCATTTTCGGAAAAGCTTCTGTTAATCCCATCTCACTGGGCTCTTTCTTCCTTTGCTCTGCCTGCACCCTCTTCCACCTTAGGATGGAAGTCATGCAGTGATACTCTGCACTGTATGCTTGTATTTATTGGTTTCCTGTGTTAGTGTAATTAGCATCCTCACCATTTTAAATGTATTGAATGCCCCCAAAACTGTCTTCTATTTAAATATTTTTCTACATATGTCACAACGTAGAATGTAACACCAAAAGATGCGTGGTCTATGTTGACTGATTTACTTTCCTACCTTGTATGGTTTTCATCCTTATTTCCTTGTAATTAATGGAAGTGTTCACTTTGAGAATATGTGAGAAGCCTTAGGACGTTAAAAAAAAATTGTGTAATTTGTTGTATTTGTTTTATAAATACATTGTAGAACATGAGATGGGAAAAAATTCTCTTCCGTGCTTTGACTAAATCCAGTGTAGATGCTCTGCCCTGGATCTGGAGGCAGATATCAGAGTTTGTATCCCAGCTCTTGCGTTTGGTGCTATCATCTTGTAGGGGTACTACTCAGGAAGGATGTTGTGGAGTTGAAGTGAAGTACCTCGAACTCTGCCTGATATATGGTAATTATTCAGTAAGTGTTCCCTCTTACCCTTTATTTTAGATGTTTTAAAGTAGGCTGAGTGCCAGTACCACTTAAAGTGGTACCTATGTGAGACTGTTCTACTAAAACAGAATGAAGAAAATTTACAGTTAATTGATCAATTTTAATGAGAAACAATTTTCTTACAGAATATTTCCAAATGCGAAGTGTTTTAAGTCAGATATTCATACTAAAATATAAGTGCCTTGTTAGAAATAAGCTCTTCAAAATAGTTATTTCCTTCCCTTTTTATTCAGTTTGGGATACTTCCATCTCTATTTCAGATGCTTGCTTCTTAAAAAAAAAAAAAGTCCATATAATGAAATAAGAGGATAAATTGTATGTTTTCATTAATTTCAATGGCATTTTCCCTTGGATGAGTTATGAAAAGCCTGGTTAAGTTTAGCACCAGTGGAGCTTGAAGAGATGTTAGTATTAAGCAAGTGTTTAGTTGCATGACATGATCAGTTTACACTATTGCAGAACCTTAATTAAAGTTTTATTAAACTGTGTAAACCATGATCCAGTTTGGATTTGAAAGTAGATAGACATCTGTTTCAAATATTATTACTACAGTTAGAAATTAATAGCTTTTTTCTGAAAGTCTGAAAGTTCTTTTGAAACTTTTGTTTCTGTCTCATTCTCTATTAAAACTTTTTTTGAGATGTTAAGTTTATTTTAAAAAATCATGTTCATAATCTGTATAATATCTAGACAAAAGAAAAGTGGGGAAATGTTTGGAAATATTTTTTCAAAGAACAATAAAACAAGACCCCTCTTTGTGTGTTAGAAGCAGATTTCTACAATGATGCATCAGAGACTCCTAAGCCAGCCTCCTCCTTCCATCTCTTTTTTTCTTTATGAAGTGAAGGCTAATGCTAGATAAACTTAGCGTTATTTTGCTCACTTAGCAATAAGTGAAAGTGTCCTATTTTTTCTCTTTGCCTCAATGACATTAGAAAATTATTCAGCAAATTTATTTTAATTGGTTATATGATGTGTTTTACTCTTAGTTCTGGAAAGGAATTGATATATTTCATTCAAATCTTTATGCTTTCTAGAGAAAAAAAGTCAGAATTTAAATTAAAATTTTTAAACCACACTCACTAAAATAGTAGAAAACACAGCTTGTGATATCCTAAAGTTCAGAATTCATTCATTTACTCTATTACTATGTCTTAGTTCTGCAAATACTAATTATTAAATTAATACATGTTTGATGAAAACTTTGTAAAACAGGAGGAGGGCAAAAAGGAAACTGCACTACTTGGAGTCTGTTATTTGTTATCATTTTGATATATTTCCCTCTCACGTTTTTAGACTAAAAAACACTGAAGTTGCCATCCTGACTTATTTTCACTTCAAATTATGAATATTTTCTCATCATTAAATATGCCTCAAAATATTTTAATTAGTGACTGGAAATATTTAAAAATATTTTTACTATTTTTCATTATAAATGCTTCAGTGAACACCTTTATGATTAGATCTTTAAATATTTTTGTGAAGCCTTGTATATATGATGCCAAATTGCTTTCCAGTTAAATCATTCTAATTTATAATCCTACTAGCATGATATCTATTTAATCTTACTCATTTTCTTAGGTATGTTAATAAATATTCCAAATATATTCATTAAATTTCTGTAAAGCTCAGAAAAAGACCAAAGTGAAGAAGAAATAAATGAAGTGAAGGTAAGCAATTGATCCAATAATGAGTTCTAGGTAATGATCATAAAGATGCTCAATGAATGCAGGAGACGAATGGATGAACACAGCAAGAATTTCAGAGTTAGAAAATGTAAAGGAAAACCAAACAGAGCTGAAGAACACAATAACTGAAATAAAAAATATATTATACAGAGGATCATACAGAGAAATGGATCAGTGATCTGAAAGGCAAACTAGTGGAAATCACCCAGGCTTAACAGAAAAAAAGAGAATGAGGAAAGTTTAAGAGATCTCTAGGACAACATCAAACTTCTAGCAACACTTACATTATAGGAGTCCCAGAAGGAGAAAGAGACAGAGAAGCAGGCAGAGAACCTATTTGAAGAAATAATAGCTGAAAAATTCCCTAACCTGAGGAAGAAAACAGAAACTCAGGTCCAGGAGGTACAGAGTCCTAAACAAGACGAACCCAAAGAAGAACACACCAAAAACACTACAATTAAAATACCAAAAATTAAAGAGAGGATCTCAAAAGCAGCAAGACAAGCAACTAGTTATGTGCAAGTGAATGCCCATAAGACTATCAGCTGACTTCTCAGTAGAAACTGCAAGCAGAAGAAAGTGGCATGGTATATTCAAAGCCATGAAAGGAAAAAAACTTACAACAAAGTACACTCTACCTGGCAAGGTTATCATTCAGATTTGAGGGAGAGATCAAGAGTTTTTATAGATAAGAAAAAGCTAAAAGAGTTCAGCACCACTAAACTGACTTTAGAAGAAGTGTTAAAGGGACTTCTCTAAGCAAAAAAAGAGAAGACCGCATAGAAATATGAAAATTAGGAAGAGAAAAAAGTCATATTAAAAGATATTAGGACATGGGATATAAGGGGCTGTCTGGTAAACATTATCATGTGGGTACTTAACTGTGACTTGGGAGTAAACGATCTGGCTAGGACATGTGAAAATGTCAATTTCTTTGGTATGTTGAGAAAGGAGTCACAAGTCTTAGTGGGCGGGAATATTAGAAAGAATTTGCTTTGTAAGACTTGAGAACCCACCAGTTCTGTTCCTTAGGACGTTCCCTTCACCAAGACAACAAGGAACGCATCGCTGAACCTTCTGCCGAGTGTCCAACCTGCAAATAAGCAGACAAAGACATGGAGCCCTTCGTAGGGCACTGTCTAGCCTGTCTCTGGTGGCAGTTGGGTTATCTTGTACACCTTGGGCACTTCTGAACTAGAAGGAGGTAGCAAATTGTCCTTATCGAAATTGATATGTATACCAGATAGAGATATTTTTATTCCGCTGCCTGCAGAACCCTGCTGGAATCACCATCTGAGTGTTCAGCCCACCGACGGGATGACTAACATAATCAATATGGTACCCCATCTAACAGTCCCCTGGACTAAGGGGCCTGTCTTATGCGTGAGCCCATGATCACAGGATTCATGGGTCTTACTGTGTTCCCCAGCTCCCAGAAGCATCTGGATAAGAAGGGTGGGATGGTCTGTGGAATGGAGGAAAGGTTCAGTGAAGGCAGCAGCTTGTGGATAACTCTGGTGTTGGATGCACTATATATGGTGCTGATTCAATAGCTGGTAGATACTGCTGACTTGATAACAGATTAAAAGAATCTGAAAATGAAGGGGTGGAAGTTAGACTTGACTTTTACGATCAGTTTCCATGACCTACTTGCAAGTTTGTGCTTTCTGTCCCTGCAGTTTTAGCCTCTGCTGGTTTAGAGTTCCTGATTCCTGGACGGTGGGATGAAGAACACTGTTGAGGACAGGACACAGTAAGAATTCCATTGACTGGGAGCTGTGAATACCACCTGTTCATTTTGGGCTTATGACAGTGCACCAGCGGGCATAAAAGAAGTGTCAGCTAGACCAGTCAACCCTGAACACTGGGAGAAGCTAAGGGTATTACTGCACAGTGGATACAGGGAGCATTATCTCTGGCTTAAGGGATTCACTGGGCTGCCTTCTGGTGTTTCCCTGCCTTGTGGTAACCGCAGTTGGACAATTTAAACAACCATAGCCTGACAGAGGCAAGGCAATTAGAGGTCCAAGCTCCTTGGGAATAAATGTCTGGGTCATCTCATAAGGCAGAACCCCAAATTACCCAGAGCACTGGTCAAGGGTGAAGGGAATCTAAAGTGGGAGGTGGAAGAGTAGATGATAGATATAAAATTATAAAACCAGCTGGAAACAGCAAAGTCGGGAGCTTCCTTTACTAACTTTTTGACAACTGCATTACTACCATGAACTGGACTTGTACCTCTTCTCTTGGAGAAGATGTCAGGGTAGCCTTCTTTTCATACGAGATCTGCATATCTTGAGAGCATATAAGTCACCTGAGTGGCACAAGGGGAGGGTTGCCGTAAGTCTGGTTTGTGTGCTTCTCAGGGCTTCTGGGTTCTACTGCCCATGTCTCAGCAGCCTGCTCTGCTGCTTCAGAGCAGCCCTGGCAAGTCTCCGGTCTTAACTGAGGTGCCTTGCCTCTGCCGTCACCTCGTCCTGATCGCTTCTGTCTCAGATTCCTCCGAGGAGATGAGGACCCAGCTTCTGCCCCTCCATCCCTCGCACTGGGATGTGAGTGTCTGTAGCTCCTGTGCGAGGTACCACCTGAATGGAGAGGCTGCAGCTTTCTAGGAAGCTGCCCAGAGGGGCCAGGAAGCACAGCCTTAAGTGCGAAGGAGAGAACACCCTGGGGTGGCAAACTCTGCCTAATGAGAGATGGGAAGCAGACGAACAATTGCTTATCTTTCTTTCCTTCAACAGAGCATTCTAAGATGGAGTGGTCTCATCAGCCTTTCTGTGTTGTGAAGGATGAACGTAATTTAACAGGTAACCTGAGGCAGGAGGAGAGATAGTGTGTCCCAAGTAGAGAACAGTAATCCCTGTGGCATTATTAGGATTGGAAAAGGTAGCCTGTGGTTGAGGAACTGAAATAGTTTGGTAAGTTGAGATCATAGGATAACTGGAAAAGATGAGATCTGAGTGGCAGATAAAGGCCTGATCTTAAAAATTTAAACTCCAAGATGGTGTGCTTGCTCATTGCGGTGTAAAACTTGTATTAATACCTAAAATAGTGTCATTCTTTATACATTTCTATTATACATGTATATTTTATCTCAGTACAGTACATCATATATAAAATGTATGAAATATTTGATAGATGCTATGGAGAACCAGTACGAGTTATTACTGTTACAATGTAGTAGACTAACATCAGATACAAGGTTTAGTAAGGTAACTTTATTGCGTGTCTGGGGTGGGTTGCTGGGTCGGGTATCGGGATTTGGGAGGCAGGGAGACCAGCTGAGAGGTTTATGACTTCTGAATGCTGAGGTTCCGCTCTCACTCCCGTATCCCTTTCCTGTGCGCACTCAGCCCTGGCCTGGGTCTTTCTGCAGAGCTGTCTGTCAGGTAGGAGCTTGGCCTCAGGGGTTCACCCTGTGCTTTCCATTGTCCACACTGAGAGAGTTCTCACTGCATCTTCCTAGAACTTGTTGAAGTAGGAGGAATTTCTTTTATCTTGTGAGCTTTAAAACAAAACGATAGACTTTATTGTTTTAGAGCAGTTTTAGGTTTAATCAAGATAACTTTTAAACAAAAAGGAAAGGATATCTTTTAGTTTTTTTTTAACCTCTTCTTATCTTTAATATCTCGTTATCTTTAGTATCTTCTTGCTTCGTCACAATGAATGGCTCTTTGTAGGCTGTGGCATCTCTTTTGTAGAAATTCCATGTCGTCTTCCTTGATTTACACTCTTGTACTGTCTTTAATAACTTTTGATAGTTATATTGTGAAGTTATCCACTTTACCAAGTATGTCATTTTATTACTCAGTATTACCATGATGATCTTATTTGGGCGAGAGCTAAGATTTTTATGTCCATGAAGTTTAGAAATGGTCACTGCTTCATGTTCTTTCACTAGTGTTTTAACTTTGTGATCTCAGAGCTGAAAAGTTTTTGTAAACTATTTAAATGACTAAGGGGAAGTTTTGTCTCAATTATGCTCACGTTAAATTTCAAAATATTGTCATGAAACTTTTGAGTCTTCTAATCACTTGCAAAAATACTTGTTGTCTATTTTTTTATTTACTTGAAATATGAAATGATATGCAGTCAGATAAACAGGAAGAGAATGGACTTAGTTCTGCGTCTTCCTTTCCTGTTGGCCACCGGTTTTATATTCTAAATGTAGTTTATCCCAAAGTAAATGCCTTAGGAAGAGCTAACCAAAATCAGCCAGAAGAGGCTCCCCACCCTCTGCCAATCCCCCATACCCCCGCCCTTGCCCTGGCTGTTTTCTGAAATGAATAGTTCTTTTATTTCATAACCCCCATCTTTACTGGATATTTTCAAACTATTCTTTCTTCCTTTTATCAGTGGTGTAGCTTTTCCATCACTTGGCACTGTTGGATTTATAGTGTATTTTGAAAAGATGTATTACTAAATTGAGCAATTCCCTATCTGTCTGGCATATTTAAATTGTGGATTATTCAAATTAAGAGAGTTTTTCAGATGATTAAGTTTTACATCCTTGATCATGAAAATATTTAGTTATTATTGATAGGCAACTCTAAAAATAATGTGCTTTTTCCTTGCCTCATAAAATAGGTTATATTGAACATAATTTAATCTTTTCTGATTACTCAATTATTATAGACACACTCTAAAAAACTCTGCTTTCGTAAATACTTCTGATATAAATGGGCTCTTTGTCCCTACTCTAAGTGTTCTCAGGACTGAATTGTTCTGTCTGTTTTGGCCTCTGATTTTTGTTATTTATTTGATGGCTACAGTATTTCTGTCACTAGTGGGCCCATGCCAGCACCCCGTCTCTCCTCCTCCTTTTTTTCTCATCGCTTTTTCCATAACACAACACACACATCACACGCACATACCCCGTTAGCTATTTGTATTGCTTTGATTACTTGAAAAATGAGAATTGGTCCAAAATAGGATAAAATAAGGACTTGAATCTGAAGCCAAGTGGTTCTACTATTAGTCAATTATCTAAATCTCATTGTATTTATCATCTGGCATTTCAGTTAACTAGTCAGTGGCTTTGTTTAATTTGCTTTTCAGTCTTGGTTAGGCTGGAGAGTTGAATTTTCTCATTAAATATGACTTTAGGTTAACTGAGATGTTACTGTAAAAATGTAACTTTTACATAGTTACATATGAATTTTGAGGCAGAATTGATTATGGAAGCATATCCAGTAAAATAAAACTATCTTTTAAAAATGATGTTCCCTAAACAACCATATTTCCATACAATTTAACTGAAAACTATCCAAAGCAACTTAAATGGGTTCTCCTTTTACCTTTTAGAAAATTACTGTCTGAAAGCAATGGCATTATTCAGGTAGTCACTAAAAGGGGGAAAATACGGTGTAACTAATTTCCTATGGAAGGTTATATAGACAACCTCTTACTGAAACATTAAAAAATAATTTGGGTCCGGATTAACATTTTTAAAAAGTGAAAAACGATGCCACCTCTGAGTACACTCAAACATTTGGGGAGTTAGATGACAACAAGCAGAACTGTAAAATGTTCAGCCTCAGATTTTGCTGTCTGGATTTTATGTTTGATCGATTCATAGTGCATTTGTAAAACTGATGGTATGACTTTGCATATTTGGGGATGGCCAATAAATTGTCAGGCCAGTTTTACATGAACTTTCAACAGTGTCTCCTGTTCTGCAGGCATGCCATGTGGTTAGTAGTAGTTAGGTGAATTCATGCTGCAGCAGTAGGTTTGACTCTCTTCTATTCAACAGTATTGGGGAAAATCGCAGATTTCTGACATGTTTGTGGCACCAGCGTCTTTCTGAATATAACCGTATTCTGAGCCTTTCTCAGATTACATACAAATAGGAAGTAATTGAAACCTTTGAGAAGAGGTTTTTAAAAATGTTTTTGAAGTTTTCGGTTGAGTAAGGATCAGGACTAAATGAATGAAAATAAGGGATGTTATGTAGACACATCTCTTGGTTTCTCTTTCATCTCATTACAGACAGACTTAAAGATAATAGGAATTTTCCCAGAAGAGGGTGTTTTTTTCTGTGCTTTCAACTCTTATGTTGCTCATGTGTCGTTACTGGGCTTCCTTGAGGTTCTGTTGATTACATACTTGTGATATTTTCCAGTGCTTCTCAAAAGTATTGCGTGTGCTGTAAGAAGGCAACAACAAAAAATAATCAAAGTAAGTTTTGCTTATTTTTCATTTATATTGAATCTGTATTTGTGGTCAGGTTTAATAAGGTTTACTTGTTTATTTAAATATGGAGTGTAATATGGAAGTGTATGATACTTCAGTCTCTGGAGTACTCAGTTCAAGAGATACATGTGTAAGAAATAAATATGATTTACTTAGAACCATTATTTCTCTATTTCCAGAACACTTGTTTTAAAAGTGCTAAGGGAATATTTTCAGGAATACATATATATTTCTGAAGTATTTACCCTGTAAGATGAAGTGTTGTAATGGCATATATTGTACAGAATTGATACAACTTATTAAATATGAGTTCGGAAGGTGTAGGGAATTACTGAGGCAACAGTTGTTACCAGATTTGGTTGTGGCAATTAACAGTGAAATGAATTCACGTTGACCTGAGGTGTATGGTGTAGTATTTCCCAAATTTGTCTAATATGAGGCTTTCCTGGGTGATAGAGGGTGTGTGTGTGTGTGTTTTAAAATGCATTTCTGGGTCATTTCTGAAGAGATTCTAATTGAATAGTTTGGGATAGGACCCATGAGTTTATACTTTTAATGATACCCTAGGTAATTCTTCTTATAAAGTATGTTTGGCCAATAATCACATGGGTTAAAGAGTTAGACTGGCAAATAATACCTATTGACGGCAGCTACCAAGCAAAGAACAGTATTTATGCTGTTAGAGGACTCTTCGCCGTGTTAGTGGATGAATTTATAATAGTGATGATGGGAAATAGCTCTAGTCATAAAATTGCATCATTTCTTCATCATGTATTTACTTAGGGTTTAAGATGCGCCAGGCATTGCTTATTTATCACGTATAGCATTTGTGATTATTTTACATATCTCATTTAAGAGTTGAGGAAACCAAGACTGAGAGTTGTGATTTAACTTGGGTCAAATTTAATGAGTAGGGGAAGTAATATTTAACCCCCGGCAGTCTGTTGCTAGAGTTATTAGTACTGTTAACCAAAGTATAGGTGTATTGTATGCTTCGATTCCCTCTTTATTTGGTAAGAGTTGATAATTCCAAGCACCTCAACCCCAGCTTCCCTGTAATAAAAAAGCAATTCAGGTATGACACAGGGTTGGCTGTTGGGAGTGGTGTGAAGGGGCTGTTGGCATTCCCAGTGAGATGTGTCCCCTCTCAAAGGATGCTGTAGTGTAAGAGGAGACACAAGCAGCCTGACGCAAGTGTCCTAGAGTACCCCTCATTCTTCGCTATGAGTCTCCAGACGCCAGCACATAAAAGCACCACGTCACTACCTCCGGCCCCAAGTCCCATGACGTCAGCCCTCCCACACAAATACTCTTGAAGCCAGGCAGCAGTGTCCATCCTTCACATGTGTTTTTACTTGCTGACAGACCTTTGGCAGGTTTAGCTGCCTCAGTCCTAAGTGATAACTTGACGTTGACATCTGCCTGTTAGTCAGAGCTGCAGAGTGGAGAGTTTCATCAGGGCGCTGATAATCTAAGGTGTTGACTGTCCTCAGGATAATAAATACTGAAGGTTTCTCTTCCCCTCCTACCTTCCGTGTTTAATGTTAATTAACCTTAGTGTTGAGAATCTGTTCACTGGTGTTGCTCTTCCAGAAAGCAGCATCCAGAGAGGAAGATTGAAGGCAGGGAGCATCCTCAGCAAGATACTTGGCTTATGTGAGTCACTGTGGTTTTCGTGTAAACCATGCCATTGAGCATCCCAGGCGCATTTTAGTGCATGTTTCTCAGACTACCCCTGCAAAGCCATTCTCTCCAACCCAGTTTGAAGCAGGCAAACAGACAAGAACAAAACAATGGCTGGCACTCACACCATGCTTCTAGAGTGTAATTTTTCAGTTCTGCCTCCCCCTCATTCATACTGGGTGAGAACTTGTTCTTTCTGTTGTTCCCTTGATGGCAGAAAGATCATATCTTTGTGATGCTGTGATGAATAGAGTTCATAGTGATGACGTTGGAGGGGAACACTGGCCTAGCCTTCCATCTCCGGGGAGAGAAGACATTGGGAAATTCAGACATTTTAGGCAAAGGAGAAATGAAAGCTAAACTTTAAAGGAGAGAAGAATTTCACTTTTACATGATTTAAAATATTTTATTTTATTGAAATATAGTCAGTTTATAATGTTTAATTTCTGGTGTACAGCATAGTGTTTCAGTTATATGTGTGTATAATATGTATTTATGTGTTCCTTTTCATATTCTTTTTCACTATAGGTCATTATAAGGTATTGAATATAGGTCCCTGTGCTATACAGTAGGACCTTGTTGTTTATCTGTTTTATATATAGTAGTTAGTATCTGCAAATGCCAAACTCCCAATTTATCTTTTCACTCCGCCCCCTTCCCTCCTGGTAACCGTAATTTTGTTTTCTATGTCTTTGATTCTGTTTCTGTTTTGTAAGGAAGTTCATTTATGTCATTTTTTTAAAAGATTCCACATATAAATGATATATGGTACTTTTCTTTCTCTTTCTGGCTTACTTCACTTAGTATGACAATCTCCAGGTCCATCCATGTTGTTGCAAATGGCATTGTTTCATTCTTTTTTATGGCTGAGTATTCCATTGTGTGTATGTGTACATATACCACAGCTTCTTCATCCAGTCATCTGTCGATGGGCATTTAGGTTGCTTCTATATCTTGGCTATTATATGTAGTGCTGCTATGAACATTGGAGTCCATGTATATCTTTTCGAATTAGAGTTCCCCTGGATATATGCCCAGGAGTGGGATTGCTGGATCATATGGTAAGCCTATTTTTAGTTTTTTAGGGAATCTCCATGCTGTTTTTCATAAATGGCTACACGAAACTACATTGCCACCAGCACTGTGGGAAGATTCCCTTTTCTCCACACCTTCTTCAGCATTTATCATTTGTGGACTTTTTAATGATGGCCATTCTAACTGGTGTGAGTTGATACCTCATTGCAGTTTTGATTTGCATTTTTTTGATAATTAGCAATATTGAGCATTTTTTCATGTGCCTGTTGGCTGTTTGTATGTCTTCATTGGAGAAATGCTTGCTTATGTTTTCTGCCCATTTTAGGATTGGGGTTTTTTTCTTTTCTTTTTTTTTTTTTTTTTTACTGAGTTGTATGAACTGTTTGTATATTCTGGAAATTAAGCACATGTCAGTTGCATCATTTGCAAATATTTTCTCCCATTCCATACATTGTCTTTTTGTTTATAGTTTCCTTTGTTGTGCAAAAGCTTGTAAGTTTGATTATGTCCCATTTGTTTATTTTTGCTTTTATTTCTGTTGCCTGGGTAGACTGCCATAGGAGAACGTTGCTAAGATATGTCAGAAAATGTTTTGCCTATGTTTTTCTCTAGGAGGTTTATAGTGTCTTTTCTTAAGTTTGTCTTTAAGCCATTTTGAGTATTTTTGTGTAAAATGTGAGGGAGTGTTCTGACTTCATTGATTTACATGTGGCTGTTACGTTTTTTTAATTCATGATTTTTTTCGTCTCTTGTTTTGAATGCATTTGATTCAATGGGTGTCACTTTTTCTAAGTGGAATTGAATCAGAGTAGTGTAGTATTTGTGATTCTTTTTCGCTACAACTAGAGGATGATCCCAATTTCTCTTGTCATTTGCCTTGATACCCTCTTTAGCAGAAGGCATTCTTTCAGTGCTGTGTCTACAGAAAGAAATTTCGGGCCGTTTTCACTGCCTTTTTGGCTGCTTTGAATCAGGAATCTTTTTAGTAAGGTTTACGCATTTGTATTCAGATATCATTTGTGCAGGAACAGCTTTGAATCCAGATGTGAGATTTCATTTTAGTTCAGAGTTTATACTTGAAGAGTGTATAGGAGATCATTTATTTTATGCCATCCCATGGATTAGGAAACAGTCTGAGTATAGAAATTTATTGTGAGGATTATTTAGGATATTTCCCTGTGATAGGAAGCAAAACTATTTTAAGGTCTTTTTGTTGTTTTACTGTTTTCTTTGGTCAGCAAATGGTCTTTTAGTGAATAGGACAAGGACTGTCAAGTGCTTAATATGGGTCTGGCACTCCTGTAGAATACACGTGGGCAACTGTGAAGAAGTGAAGTCGGCTTGTTGCTCCTTATCTGTGTGACCTCAGGCCAGTCCTGTCCCATCTTTGGACTTCACTGTCCTCAGCTGTAAAATGAAAATTGTCATATCACATTTGCCTTCCAGTTGGGTTGTTTTGAGGATCAAGAGAAGCTGTGTCTTTTTAAAATTATAATATAATTATCTAAAGTTATTTGATATTTTTAGTCTTTTTTTTTATATAGTCACTGTTCTTCAGGAACTTATAACTTGTTTGCTTTAACAAAGTTTATGTAAAATAAATACTTGAAGAGCAGCATAAAGTAGGATATAACTAAATGCAATTATTTTTCAGCAGTTTCTATGTTTTACAGGTCAGGAAAAGGAGAGATGGCTGTAGATGGGTTAGAGGAAGCTTGCAGGAGAATTGGGTGAACTGGGTATTTAACTGTGGATTAGGGCAGGGAGACCTAGACCTGGAGCAGAGAGTGATCATGTTGGTGGGAAGGAAGATAGGTAAGCCGATCCACCTGATTTCACCCAGGTGCCATGGACCTGAAAATTGTCTGCCTTCAAATGTCATCCAGAGCCTCCATAGCTGATCCCTGTGGTCGCTGGGACTCTGCTTACTCCTTTGCACATCACAGTTCCTCTTCATGGGATTATCTTCCTCCTTTCCTTCCTCCAATCTAGTGTCTTAGATCTTATGACAATCAGGTATCATCACCCTGGTGCCTTTGCTGCACTATTAGCCTTCCCTCCTCTGCCTTCCTACTGTACCTTCTGGAGGGCTCCATGACTCACAACTTACCATTAGTTACGTGGTTTAAATGCATCATTCCATTTTGTCATTATAATAGCTTCTTGAGTTGTTAGAACTTCCTGAGTTAGGTATTATTATTATTATCCTTATTTTACAAACAGTAATGAAAATCCTTGAGACTCTGAAAGCTTAAATAATTTGTCCAAGGTCCTTTAGCTAATAATGCACATTTGGACTTAAACTAAGCCTATGTATCTGTTCTTATCAATGATGGAAAACTGAAAGATAATTTTTAACTACTTTATTTTAACAAGTTTTTGCATGTAAAATATGAGAGGAAAAAATAATACAAAAATAGATTTTGGAAACTTTTCCCATTATTTTTTTTCCTGCTGGATTTTGCAGAGCAATAGATAAAATTAACCTTATGATTAAACAAGAGATCAGTAATATGCTGAGGTAAAGAAGAGTTAATTATAACACTCAGATTGTCAAGAATGCATTTTTTCTTTTCACTGTGTGCATCACTTTATACTATGCAAGTCTAAAAATTTTTGTATTCTGCTTATAGGATTCTATTATTTCATTTCATATTTTACAAATGAATATATACCAAATTGGTTGGCATATAGCAAATTGATTGTTTAAAAGCGATTTTATTTTTAGCTGGGAGGAGCACTTTGGAGGCAAGGAATGGTTTGTATTTGGTTCCAGGTACTGTGGTTGCCTGCCGTAATTGCGGGGAGAGACAGGCGGCTGTACAGACATCACATTTATTGGATGTTCAACTTCCTACTTTTCCCAGGTCAGTGGCTCTGGCTGAATCTCAAGCATGTGTGTTGAGATTGGTCTGGCCTAGGTCTGTGACAGAAGAACTGTTCCTCTTGGGGGCAAGTCTGGTTGGTGAGAGGCCTGGGGGCCTCTGGAGCTAGATAAACTGCCACTCGGGGCAACTCCTCAGTGTTTTGTTTTTTCTTTTCTGTTTTTTTTTTTTAAAGGCATCTTTGTCATCCCAGGAGTTCAGTTATCTACGCTAAAATTATCTTTGGCCAGGATGGTCAGTGAGAAAAGAGATGAATGAGGTAAAAGAAGGCTTCGTGACAAATGTGGGATTTGAGCTGAACTTTGAGGGATGGTGGGACTTACTTGCAAGTGCTACCCAGAGAATAGTAGCAGAGACCTGGAACTGATGCCATGTTGAGGGTGATAGTGGGAGTTCTGATAGGATTAGAGAAAATTGTCTCCCGGGTTAATAAAATCTACCTGTTACCACTCAGATGTGCAGAGAAATGTGTAGTTTGTGTATAATTAATCTGGTCTTTCTGGTAAGACTCATTTACTCATTGCTTAAAAGGCAAAACATAACTATTACAGCCAGTCTGAAGGAAGAGTAGTTGAGTTTATAGCTTAATCTCCTTGAGTAATGACACTTCTCTCTAGGACGCTTTGCTACTCTGTCAGGCATCTCACCCTTCTTCCTAGCACTTCCCCCAGATAGCGAGGTGGACGGGGTAGTGGGTGGGGCAGAGTTACCTGGTGCCTGCTGTTCACTGCCCTTGTCTGTGGGGCAGTGGCTCTTGTTACCCTGCTTGCTGAATGCCTCCTCAACCCGTAGTGCTCATGCTTGTGGCTGATGAACTCACAGGCCATTCTTTGAATTTCTCTCTCTGGGTACACCCTGGCTGACTCCAGACTCCTTTGCTTTTGCTGGATCGTGGAGCCCGTGGAGGTCTGGACTATGATATCCCTGGGTCATGTCCTGAGCAGTCCATCCTGCATCCTTGTTCCAGAGCCACCTCAAGTTGTGGCAGTGATCTCTGTCTGAGAAGCTTCTTGGTCAGAGTCTTAGCTAGATCTGCATCTGGTCTACCCCTACACAGTAATCCAGCATGGTTCAGGAAAGCTTCGCCTCAGTGACTTCTCTGCCTCCAGGAAACTGGTTTGCTCTGATATGGTTCCCTCCCAGGTCCTTAGGAGTATCTTTAAGACACGCAACTGGAGAAAGGAGCTTATGAGCAGAGTGGGACCATGAGAAGTAAAGAATTGACAAGTCTACTCATCTCAGTTTCCTGCCTCTCCTCAATTCTTTTCTAATTCTTCCAATGTGAAAAACAGGCAGGATTCTTCCTTCCTCTTCCTCTCAGGTCTTTGTTATGTAGGAATCTATAGTTTAGCTCAGCAAAGATGGCAAAGGAAGGATAATCTTTGGTCAAGATAATAACTTGATTTATAAGGCTCTTGCTGCAAAATCTTATTTTCTGAATGTTAGAAGTTGAAAATTTCTTCTGTCTTGGTCTTTGCATTCGCAGTTCTTTTATGATAAATCTTAATCTCTGTAAGCTAAGCTTGGATAGATTTGGGAAAAGGTCATGTGCTCAAGAAGTGCAAAGGTAAGAAAAAAAAATTAACATTTCATAGTGCGTTTGTTACAAGTGGTAAAAAATGACTCAGAAAACTGACCCAGGTTCTTTGAACCAAATTTTCCAGGCTCTGTTCTGTAGGATTAGTTAATAGCATGCTTAAAATGATTCCTTCCAAAAGAGATGTATGGCCAAAGTGGGTATCTGCCTCTTAGAAGGTCACAGCAAATATTAGTTTATTAAAGGTTCTGAAAAGTCCTGCATAAAAAGAGGTATCTGTTAAGTTTTGACCATGAGGCTTAAGAAAATTGTTTAATTCCTAAGTGGGGAGAAGCTTTTAGCTGTGGCTGATCTAAATACAGGTCAGGGTCATGGCCATGCCAGTTAGAGCCTAAAACCAAAGAGAAAGAGATTTGAATGGCCGTTCAGACAACTTGCTTTGTTAATGTTTCTTTGCCAAGGACCATTACTGAACCTCTGGTGAAGGTATTTTTTGAAGTAAATCTATATTTTAAACCTGTTCACCTAGTATTTACTTTAAACTGAACTCCAGATAGAAGTTATTTTCTTTGGGAACTTTTACATAAAGTAGTTTATGTGATGTAGAAACTACTTTGTAATACGTATGCCTAGCAGTGAGCCTTTTGTGAGAGCCACTGTTTTCCCTTCCGATTAAATGAGAAATGCTGAAATTCTGTTTCATTTGGCTGCAAGCAAACAAATTCACTTGGGACCTCTTCTGCATCAGCTTTCTTCAGATAAAGAGTATAATGCTAATACTACTTACGTTTACATAATTCTGGAATTCAGTATAGACAGAAATAGGCAGGATGTACACTTGTCTGAAGTAATGTACCAGCTAATAGTCCTTATTTTAGAGTTCTTCTGGGATCCACAAAGTAAAGAAAAAATATACTGTGCCTGTTAAAGGGATAGTTTCTTCCAGCTCCAAAATTCTTTGTGTCTTTAATTCTGTGTCTTAAACTAAGCCATGCCTCTATCTCCCATATATCAAAGCAGAGAAATAAGGCTTAGAGAAGTTAAATAACAATTTTAAGTTTCTATAGTGAGCACTAAAATACAATTTTACTTTCAGTAAGCTGAGTAATGATTTAACAGTTTAGGTAAATTTATTTTTTGATAACACATTTCATTGAAATCTAAGGAATTTGATTCCTTATTAAGATCTTAAACCAGATGCACTTTATAGATGTTAAATTCCTGGTTGTATGTTTTTAATTCACTGAAGGGAAGCGTATTTATAAAACTTAGAAATATGTGGAGAAACTACCTTCAACTTTTAATTTATTTTAACCAAGCATATTTTGTGATTAATGATAAATGAAAGCTGCAACTTTATTGCAGAAGGCTTTTGTGCCCCAGTCGGAATAATTTGTATTCATGAGCCACAGTGGAATGAATGTATAATGCAGTTATAAATCATACTTGTATTATTGTTCCCAGCAGTTGAAATGGGTTTTAAATAGAAAAGTCACAGAATAATTACATCGCTGTAGCAGGGGTAGGAGAATTACTGTGGAGAGGAGTGTGGAAACTGGGAAAGTAGTGTGGATATAGATGGTGATTCAGGCAAAACCCTGGCTTTTAACAAGAATGCCCTGAGAATGAGTAAATCTGTTAAATTTTGTCCTTTTATTCTTTGTTAAAATTTCCATATCTTAATGTATACTAGCAGCTGAAAAGTTATATATAGAGTAAATGAAGAAAATGAATGAATGAATAAATATAGATCTGGAAAGTTGGTAGCCAATAATAGTATAATAGGAGAAGATTGATTCATACAATTAAGACTCTCAATTCCTTTACAATACATTCATCTGATACTTTCACTGCCTGGATATAGCAGTAACTGTACATAATGGAATCCAGTGCAAGTCAACAAATATTTTTCCAAGCAATGTATTTTCTGAGGGGACTTCTATGTGTAGTTCACTTTAGCTTTATTCAGGAAAACCAACCTCTTAGTATCTAAATGGGATATTCTCCTTACTGTGTCATATTGATCTTAAGGGAGTATAGGTACAACTTAAGTTCAGGCTGAGTCAAGGCATTTTAACTGTGTTCAGTGAATTCAGTCAGTGTTGACAGTGAGTTTCTGGGTGTCAGGCCCAAAGTTAAGATTCTTCTCCATCATAACTGAGAGTTGGAACAAAATTAATTAGTTGGCTCAGTCATTCCCTTTGACTGTATACCCGTTGTCTATAGTAGACTATTAGCTGCTGGACTTCAAACTAGTGACTTATGCTCACAGAGACTGTTTCCTTACTAGTACAATGAGGGTAATACCTACCTCACAGGGTTTTGTTGAAGATAAAATGCATCATTTGATATGCCCTCTGCCTAGCACAATTTGTGGAGGTTATTGCACCAGTAATTAGTAATTTCTTCTTCACTTTTCCCTCTGTATTCTTTTACTGTACTGTAGGTCTAACTGAGTTAATTACGCTTCCGATGCTTCAGTGTTCTCTTCATTACTTCCAGGGATGCCAGGTAAAATGTACGATATCCAGTTAAACTTGAGTCTCAGATAAACAAGGAATAAATTTTACTATGAATTTGTCCCAAATATTGTATGGGACATACTTATACTAAATTAGTCATGTTTATGTGAAATTCTAATTTAATTGAGTATCTTGTATTTTTATTTGCTAAATCTGGCAACTTTATTACTACACACTGAATTTTACATCAGTAGCAATTGATATTCCTTTTTCTTATGAAGGACATTATTAAATAAGTTCATAATGAGTAAAAAATATTGCTAGTTATTTGTGTATTATAATATTATATTATAATGAAAGTCATATTAAAATAAATCAGATTTAAAGTAAATCATATTAAAATAATCAAGTTTGATATAAAAAGTTTGATAATGATTTTTATTATAATTGCCTGTGTTTTATTTATTAAGGAACTAGAGAAAGAGAGGGAGTGAGGGACAAAGGTGGGGAGAGAGAGGCAAGAATCTAGTAGAGAGAAATTGTGTATGTACTTTTGGCTATAAATCAGTAAAGTCAGGAAGTGAATCACACTTAGGTAATTAAGAATGATTTAATTTATTTTCAAGGAGTGAAATCTGGTAACAGCAAATCTGGTGAACATGCAGCCATACCTGGTGTATTGTGACTGGAGAGAATAACATGATGTTTTGTAATCTGTGGAGAACAGGAAGTAGATTCAATATGGATCCAGGATTATATATGATGAACTTTGTTTTATATTGTTTCAGCATTTGAAATAATAAAATAAGTATTTTTCATTGCAACATTGTACATGTAGTATTTGCGATTTTTCTATTTTGTACTTACTTGTAATTGTTACTTTGTAGAATTTCTAAAATTAAATGAACATACTTGTTCCTAATGCTGTTCTAAAGGTTTTTGCATTTTTTGGCTATACAGCATACATACCAGCTATAAAAAAATTTGGAATACAGAAAATTAAAATAATTACTCACAGCTTCATTACACAGAGAAAACTAGTATCTTTTTGGTATTTTATTTATATATTTACATTTAAAATTTTTTTATTGAAGCATAGTCAATTTACTTGTTTTGCTTGTATAGCATAGTGATTTAGTATTTTATGTATTACATACTATATTAACTCCATTAAGTTATTATAAAATAATGGCTGTAATTCCCTGTGCTGTACAATATATCACTGTTGCTTATTTATTTTATACGTAGTAGTCTCTATCTCTTAGTCCCATTCCACTGTTTTGTCCCTCTCTTTGGTGGTAACCATTAGTTTTCTGTATTTGTGAGTCTGTTGTGCTGTATATATTTGTTTTATTTTTTAGATTCCACTTATAATTGATATCAAATATTATTTGGCTTTCTCTGCCTTATTTCACTAATCATAATGCTTTCTAGGTCCATCCACATTGCTGCAAATGGCAGAATTTCATTTTCTTTTATGACTAAGTAATATTCCATTGTGTGTGTGTATATATTTCACATCTTTATCCTTTTGTCTTTTGATGGACACTTGGGTTGCTTTCTATCTTTGCTATTGTAAATAGTGCTGTTATGAATATTTGGGTGCGTGTATCTTTTTGACTTTGTTTTTTTTCTGGATATATACCAAGGAGTGGAATTGCTGGATCATATACTAGTTCTATTTCTAGTTTTTAAGGACCCTCCTTACTGTTTTCCATAGTGACTGCAGCAGTTTACATTCCCAGCAACAGTGACAAGGATTTGCTTTTCTCTGCATCCTTGCCAACACTTGTGGTTTTTTTGTTTGTTTTTGATGATACCCATTCTGACCTGTGTGAGGTAATATCTCATCATGGTTTTGATTTGCATTTCTCTAGTGTTTAGTGATGTTGAGCATCTTCTCGTGTGCCTATTAGCCATCTGCATTTCCTCTTTGGAAAAATGTTCAGTTCACATTTTTAAACTGGGTTGTTTTTTGATGTTGAATTGTATGAGCTATTTATATATGTTGGATATTAATCCCTTATTGCATATCATTTACAAATATTTTCTTCTGTTCAGTAGGTTGTCTTCTCATTTTGTCAGTGGTTTCCTTTTCTGTGCAAAAGCTGTTAAGTTTAATTAGGTCTCATTTGCTTACTTTTGCTTTTATTTCCTTTAGGAGATGGATCCAAAAAAACATTGCGATGGTTCATATCAAAGAGTGTTCTGCCTAGGTTTTCCTATAGGAGTTCTATAGTATATGGTCTTACATGTAGGTCTTTAATCCATTTTGAGTTTATTTTTGTATATTCTGTTAGAATGTTCTAATTTTATTCTTTTACGTGTAGCTGTCCAGTTTTCCCAGCATTACTTACTGAAGACTGTCTTTTCTCCATTATATTGTCTTGCCTCCTTTGTTGTAGATTAATTGACCATAAGTACATGGGTTTATTTCTGAGCTTTTTATCTGGTTCCATTAATCTATGTGTCTGTTTTTGTTCCCATACTACACTGTTTTGATTACTATAGCTTTGTAGTATAGTTTGAAATTAGCATAATTCCTCCAGCTCTGTTCTTTTTCAAGATTATTTTAGGTATTTGGGTTTTATTTTGTTTCTCTATAAATTTTAAAATTATTTGTTGCAGTTCTGTGAAAAATGCCATTGCTATTTCAATAGACTGCATTGAATCTGTAGATTGCCTTGGGTAGTGTGGTCATTTTAACAATATTGAGTCTTTCAATCCAAGAATACAGTATATCTTTTCATCTTTTTTGTCATCTTCAGTTTCTTTCATCAGCGTCTTACAATTTTCAGGGTAAAGGGCTTGTAAACAAGACTCAGTCCTGCCTAGGAGGTTGAGCCCCCAGGTGCGGATTCAGGGCTCGGCCCTGCCCCCACCCGGGTGCTGTGCACAGGAGAATATGGCGGCTGTGGCTGTGCCCCGCTTCTCGCGAGATGAGCCAGTAATGGCGGCGCAGGTCTGAGGAGATGAAGGCTACGGCACCCCTCCCCCCAGGGCACACCAGCTGTGTTGCTTTGCTTTTTTTACAATTTATGGGGGACTGGGGTTGTTCTGCTCTGTATCCCCTCCCAGCCCCACAGCACACAGCCCCCTGCAGCCCCCCGGCACTGCCTCACTGCAGCCACCCCAGTCCTCCGCCCGGCTCGGGCAGCCTGCCCCGGCCCCCAGCTGCTGGCCCGCATCTTGGGCTGAGTGTCGCAGGGACCCTCTGTGCCTGTTTAACTCAGTTCTGTCGGTCAAGGGCTGCTTCGTACAGATCCGAGCCTCGGAGGCTCCCCCTCCATCCTGCTGGCCTCTCCGTTGGAGTGGGGAGACCCAGCGAACGAGCGTTATTCCTCCTCTGCTGCTCCCTCCCCGCCGGACCCGTCCCACACTGTTCTGCTTTTTCTTTTCTTTTTTCTTTTCTCCTACTAGATTTTTGGCGTCTTTGTCTTTCGAAGAGGGCGATATTCTGTCGGAGTTCCACAGGTGCTCTGGTTGGCTGAGTGGTTCCATAGATGTGAGTTTTGGTGTATTTGTGGGAGAGGGTGAGCTACAAGCGTGCTACTCCGCCATCTTGCTTCTCTCTCCAGAGATTTTTCTTGTTTCTTGAGGAAGGCCTGTATCACTATAAACATTCCTCTTAAGACTGGTTTTGTTGCATCTCATAGATTTTGGTGTTTCGTGTTTCAATTTTCATTTGCCTTGAGCTATTTTCTGATTTTTCTCTGATTTCTTCATCGACCTATTGGGTTTTTAGTAGCATGTTGTTTAGCATCCATGTGTTACTTCTTTTCCCATATTTCTTTCGGTAGTTGATTTTTAGTTTCATATCATTGTGGTTGGAAAAACTGCTTGGTATAATTTCTCTTCTTTTAAATGTATTGAGACTAGTTTTGTGGCCTAGCATGTGATCTGTCCTGGAGAACGTTCTTGTGCACTTGAAAGGAATGTGTTTTCTGTCATTTGGGATGTAATGTTCTATAGATAACCATTAAAACCAACTGGTCTATTGTGTCATTTAAGACCACTGTTGCTTTACTGATTTTTTTCTCTGGATGATCTGGTTTATTGATGTAAGCAGTGTGTCAAAGTCTCCTTCTATTGTATTGTTGTCAGTTTCTCCCTTTATGCCTGTTAGTATTTGCTTTATAAACTTAGGTGTTGCTGTATTGGTTGTGTATGTGTTAATGAGTGTAATATACTCTTTTTTCTGTGAATCCCTTTCTTATATAATGCCCCTCTTTGTCTTGTGTTATAGCCTTTGTTTTAAAGTATTGCTATTCCTACTTTCTTGGTTTTGTTTACATGAAATATCTTTTTTATTCTCTCCTTTTCAGTCTGTGTGTGTTTATAGTTCTGAACTGGGTCTCTTGCAGGGAGCATATAGATGGATCTTATTGTGTTGTTTTGTTTTTTGTTTTGTTTTTTTAATCCAATTAGCCACCCTATTTCTTTTGGCATTTGAAGTAAATTACTGATAGTCATGTATTTATTGCCATTTTATTACTTGGTTTCTTTTTCTTTCTTTCTTTCTTTTTTTTTTTTTTTTGTAGTTCTTCTCTAGTCATTTCTTTTTGAATCTCCCCTTGTGGTTTGATAATTTTCTTTAGTAGTATGCTTGTATTCCTTTCTTTTTAGTTTTTGTGTATCTGTTATAGGTTTTTGATTTGTGGTTACCACAGGGTTCATATATGTTGATCTATAACTTTATTTACCTGTTTTAAACTGGTAGTCATTTAAGTTCAGATACATTCTAAAATATCTGTATTTTTACTCCTTTACCTCACTTTTTTTTTTTTTTTGGTATCATGTTTTACATTTTCATGTTTATGCCGTCACTGTTTATTGTAGTTTTAGTTTGCAATTTTTTGTCTGTTCCTCTTCATACTGGCTTATTTAAATGGTTGATCCTCAGTTCTTTCTATGTATTTGCCCTTCCTAGTGGGATTTTCCCTTTCCTGTAGGTTCTTTTTTCTTTTCCACATAGAGAAAGCCCTTGAGCATTTCTTTTAGTGTATATTTAGTATCAATGGACTCTTAGTTTTTGCTTGCCCTGTGGAAGTGAAGTCTCATCCCAGATTGCTGAAGCAGAAACCCTCAGTGTTGGCCAGAGCTGGCTCTCTTCCCTTTCCTGGAGCTGTGACCTGCGTCCGAGAGCAGGGGAGAGCTGCAGTGGGGGGCCCACTGGGCTTCCACCTCGTGTCCACTGTAGGCGGAGTGCACGGCTGTCTCTGATGCATTGCCTGTGTAGGCATGTGCAGTTGTTTCTCTAGCCCTGCTCAAGCACAGTTTCTGGTCCAAGTCCTCTTTGTCACTCATAGCTAATCGCTGACTCCAGCCCTTGCCCCTGCTCTGATGTGGAGTGTCACTACAGGACAGGTAGGGCCCGTGCAGGCTCTTGGATGTGAGCTGTGGTGGAGTGACCTCTATCAGAGTTCTGGGCCGCTTCAATGTGCTGCTTGAGCAATCACCAGTAATGGCTGCCATTACCCCACCCAGGCTCTGTCCTGGGACTAGGTCGCCTCTGTGTATCTGGCCAAGGTTTCTCCTCAGCTGTGGCAATCCTAGATCCTAGTGCCATGCTATAACATGGCGTAAGTAGAGCTGGAGCGTTTTCTCCACTTGAGCTGGTGCACGTGCTGAGGCAGTTACGGGAAACCTATTTCCACGCTCTCTGCCCTGCCTCGGGGCAAGTCAGCATGTGTGCTCCTCATGAGTGGAGTCCAGGCTTCCCACAGCTTCCCTTCTAGTTCCAGCAGTCCTCCAACCAGCCAGGGAAGCTTGTCTCCCCTGTGTGGGACCCCAGATCTGGGGCACCCAATCTGTGGCTCTCACCACTTACCCCCATGGCAGGTCTCTGCCTGTGTATTCTGCCATTTCTTCTGAGTTTCTCCCAAGGGCGCAGGTTCTTTTCTTCCTATTTAATTACATGTAAATATTTCTTATAGCCTTGATTGTACAGGAGTCTTTCTTCCAGTTTCCAATTCGTTTTCTGTGAGAATTGTTCCACATGTAGATGTATTTTTGATGTGTTTGGGGAGAGGTGAGTTCCACATCCTCCTACCTCCATCTTGATCAATCTCTATTTTTAGTATTTTAGTCTTCCCCTTTTACTCTACACGTGTTTTAGATTGGTCATAATTATTGTATTTTATAGTATAACAACATTACAAAAGTATAATTTTAATGACTACTTAATGTCACATCCTTCTGTTGTACAATAATTTCCTCAGCCAGTCTAATACTGTTAGGCACTTTGGTTGTTTTTTTATTAGAAGTAATGTTGAGATGAACACTTCTGGTATATGGCTGTTTATATGGTCATGATTTTACCTTAGGCTATTCACCAATGGTGGAATTTTAATGATTCAAGGAAACATACGTTGTAAGGTTCTAGACATATGCTTTCAAAATCAGTGTCTGAAGAGATTGTGCTTATTTTTGTCAACAGTGGCAGTGTGTCAGAGTTCCTGTTTTATTTTACCATTTCAATATTGACCTTATATTTTCAGAAGTTTTTGCTAATTTGATATTTAAAAAAACAATTCTGTACTTCTTTGATTATTACTATGGATCAACCATAATAAATCCATTTGGCCACTGATTTTTTAATTATAATTTTTATGATATTTTAATCAAATTTTAGAGTAGCAGTGTGGTATGGGCACATGAGGGGAACTTAATAGATGCTTATTGCTTGAGTACTTTATGTAGCTAGGACATGATGTAAAATTGTTCTCATTGACATTTTCTATTTTCACCTTCTTTACACCATTATAATAAAAAACCCTTCAAGTTCACTGGAAGTGAGGTTACTGTTGCTCTGAGAAATGTACAGTAATCAGTTCTTTTATAATATATAAGCTTCAGATGATAACACTTTCACGTCTCTGAGGGTCATGCTGACAATAAGTTAGGGTAAAAGCAACAAATATTAAGTTCAGCTGTTTTTCCTTGATCACTAAATATTCTCAGTAAATGCTTTTTTCCAAGGATGTTTTTTCCCTCTCTTTTGTATACACTGTACAGTCCCTCCCTGCCAACGTGTAGAAAAGAGAAACAGTACTTTGCATGAATAATTTTCTTTCCCCTTTTCTTTCTAAAACACACTTGTTTTACTCTTCAGAAACAGTGGTCAAGGATCTGAAGGACTCAAGAATACCAGTCAGCTTCCTACTGTAGGAAAACGCTTTTGCATCAAGCTGGTCTCTGCTGGTATCCAAGATTTGAGGCAGAAGTATAGCCAAGTGTTTACCCGTGGGGAGCAGGAGGGACTCCGGTGGCTGCTGTTATTTTACTTTAGAACCTGAATTCTTAAAAGGAAGGAAGCAGGTGTGTCAGGGCCACCTCTCAGTTGTTTTGCAGTTGTACAGAACCACAGAGAAACAGGTGAATTTATAGCTTTTTTTAAAACCCTACATCAGGTTGGCTGTGGAGTAAGATCCAAATGGCACAGTCTCTTTTTTTCCTGTCTTATGTGCTTTAAAATGAAACTCTTAAGGAACAAGGAGAGAAAATTATACAGGCTGTTGCTGTCTATCAACTCAAGATACATAGCTTTTTGAGTCAAGTTCTCTTATCACTGTATATGTTGGCATATATTTGCTTCCAGTCCAAGTGAAGTATTTTTACTATTTTGTGTTAAAGACCTGCTACAATTTGTTCCACGCTTGTTGGGCATTTTTTGTCTTTAATGAGTACCATATTAACTTGATAACACTATGAATAGGTATATAACCATATATTCCCAATAGTTGAATAGGTCATTTTGTTCCTGTCTCTTGGAGTAGTGTCTAGTCGTTTTCCAGGATTAGAAATTCAGTGCAGGGGAGAGAAGGTATAAATTTGGTGTGTGAATGGAAACTAGCAGTGGATTGTGTTATTGTCCAAAGGTCAGAAATAAAGCAAGATTGAGATGCAAGCCTACATCAAATGTCTCATCACAGAGACAAAGCAAACACAATTTGATTTGTATTTTAAATTAAAAAATCTTTAAAAGTCTGTTATTAAAATAGATAAAATATACTGCATACCTATAAAGATAAAACCTAAACTGTTTTTCTTGAAGCTGTTGATTACAAGTAGTCAGAACAAATATGCCAAGTATGCAGGTCTCCTGGGGTTGCATGGTATTTTCCCCCTTGTGTGTTGAGTGGCTTCCTCAGTGTCAGGTACATAGTAGGTAGTTAGCTGATGCTAATTGGGCTAGTTTGGCATGATTTTTTAAAACAGGGATGAGATGTCTTTATTATATATATTATGTATAACATACAATTTATTTTTTGTAATTTATATTATATATTTATATGCTTAATAGAAAGCAGGAAGCAAATATCTTATATATAATTATATATAATGTGTGTATAAAATTCTTTTGTAGTGCATAACATAGTGTTAGGAAGATTGGGTCGAAGATTTACTGGTTACAAGGAAAAATCAGATGTTTATGATTCCCTGTGAAGTGAGAAGAAGGTAGTATAATAAAGGTGATTATTATTAAAGTTCTCAAATTACTAATTTTCAGACTCAGTATGTTTAGTTACAGTAAGGCTAACAGTTGCATAATGATATCTCATAATGTATCATGCTCAACCATTAGAAGAAATAGAAATATATTTCTTATTCACATAGAGTTCAGAACAGATTTTCTGTCTAGTGGATGGTTCTTGGAGTAGTGATTCAAGGACTCAGGCTGATCTTTATGGCTCCATCATTTTACATGTATGGCTTCCATGGTGCTTCTGTGCTTCAAGGCAGCTGAAGGGAGAGACCAGGGGAGTTACATGTTGGAGGTTTTCATGGACCAGGCCTGGATGTGCTTCACATGCCTTTGCTCCATCCCATTGGCTAGAACTTATTCGTAGGTCCTCACCTACCTGCCAGGGACTAGGAATCTAGGCTAGCTATGGGCTAGACCATAGATAATCAACGGCAACTCAGTCTTCTTTCGTCACTGTTTCATTCATGAATAAAATGACTCTAATAGGGCCATTATACTCCAGTCCAGGCTGATTATTAAGAGAATTAATGGCTCTTTTAAAAAATCAAAGTTATACTGAGTGTTTGAATACAAAATTCCTAAGTTTAAGAACTGCTAAGCTTTGATACCTTGGTCGTGACAACTTTCTCCAGGACCAGGGAGGGAACCTTTGAATCCAAATATTTTCTCTGTGTAAAAGGCCCACCCACAATAACATTCACTTGCAGAAGGAAATGATTTATTGCTCCCTGGGAATGAGTGCCAAAAAAAGTTTTCTACTGAAATGTGGTGCCAGTATTTCCATATAAACACAATTTTACCATATTCAGAGGTGTGGAAATTTATTTTTTCCATAGAATTTATAGGTTTTGAGATGTAAAGAGTCCTCATAAAGTCCTTGTGCTGTCTGAAAACGTGAAAATATTTAACTTTTATAGTTCAAAAATTTATGTTGTAGAAATGATAGAAACAATATCTAGAGGACGTTTAAAGCTTTTTTTCTTCCAGGTTACTTGGTCTGCTTGGCAAAAGATATTGTTTTATATTCTCATTCACTAAACAGACATTTATTGGGCACTAGGTGTGTGTTGTGTGATGGGCAACATTTATTAGCCAGTTTGGGGAGAGAAACTCTTCATCTATGACTCAACACATAATCCATCCTGTTACAGAGGAAATGGTGAAGGAAGAAGACTGATGTTTTTGAGGAGAGTTTCTGAAGTTTTTGTAAAGAAGATAACATATCTTGGCCTTGAATAATCCATTGGTATTTGCTTGGAATAGAAAAGGTTAAGAGTATTCAAGGCAAAGAAGAGCATGGGCCAAAGTGATGAACGTTTTGACAATTCATGACATGACCGGGATCTTGGAATTTGTTTTGAAAGGCTGGAAGTTTGGCAGTTTGGGGAGGGATTGTGGGATGTGTGTCTTTCCCAATAGGCTGGACTGGTTTTGTAGATCAGACTGAGGCTTTTAGCTTTTTCTCTGTAGGCACTAGGTAGGTATGTGAGTTTTTAATTTGGATGATGATATAACCTGTATTTCAGATCTGTGTTTTAGAAAGATAACCCTGTTTGCTCTGAAAATGTGTTAATGTTGAAAAGACCTGAGGCAGGGAAGAGAGGATGAGGATGGTCACTGGGAGTGGAGACCTCAAGATGCCTGGGGGAGAGAGTTCACAGATAGAATTGCCAAAAGTGTGTCAAAAATGTGTCATCATTTAGTTTCCGAAAGTGGCTTTTTGGTTTATCATGAGAAATTGAAAAGATAATAAGGAAAATTGAATAGTGTATGTGACTCAAACTTTAATAAATTTATTTTACATACAGTGGCTAGATTTTACATTATATACTAAACACAGGAAAGCAAATAAAAGCTAAAAACAGACAAGAAGATTAAGACAACCTGTATTGCTTCATATTGTAAAAATGATGTTTTACCTGAAGGCTTCTTGCCTAGCTTCATCTCATGTAAGGGTTTTAACCACTGTTTTAATTTTAGTAGCAGATTGGTTAATTACACATGTGTGTTCAGAGATGAGCAGGTCATGAGGACAAGTTATAAAACTCCTGCCTGTGTGCAGTTGAATATTCTCTTAAAGGAGACAGTATGTTAAATAAACAAGACATTCTACATCCAGTGGCAGGTGGTCATAACAGCTATGGAGTCTAAGAAAGGAGGGCAGGGGGCATGTTGGAGAGACCTGAAGGTCATTCTGAAACAAGCTGTCCGGATTCCTAGAGAAGGATTTCCAAGTAGAGGGAAAAGCCAATACCGAGACTGAGGCAGAGACTTCGGGTCCTGCATGTGAGGAACCTCTGGAATGGCAGTGGGGCTGGAAGAGTGTGACAGAGGGAAGGAGATGGGGCGTGGGAGGGAGACGGAGGCTGCATCACTGCAGCCTTGTAGGCTGTTGTTGGGCTTGGGCACTTTCCCTGAATTAAACAGGACAGAGAGTTTTGTGTAGAGATAGGACATCTATCTGACTGAACTGTTGAAGGCATTGGCTGTTACGTTGAGAGAAGACTGTAGTGGGTGGCGGTAAGGGGGCTACCTTGACAATCTAGTTAAGAGAGAAAATGGTAGCTTAGACCAAGAGCGTGAGAAATGATCAAACTCACTGTGTATGCTGGCAGATTGCATGTGTGGTATGAGAGAGAGGAGTCAAGGGTAACACCAAGGTTTTTGGCCTGTACAACTGGAGGAATGGAGTTAGCGATGTCAAGATGAGGAAAGCCAGAATGTGGGTTGGAAACGTCAGGAGTTTGGTTTGAGGCATCATTATGTTGCTTTGTCTATAAGACACACAGGTGGAAATGCTAAGTGGGCAGTTGTCAAGGAGACTACCCTGGAAGTCTGAGAGTCAGAGTTTGAGTATGTCGTGATTATATTTGGAGAAAAAAATAGAGTTATTTTAAAACTGGTCACAAATAACTCAAATATTGTCTGTTCATAAATATTTAAACAGATTATAACATTTTAAAATGAATAGGGACATTTTGTAATGACAAGAAAAAATAGAATGTTTCTATAAAAACAGAAAATAGAAAATTAAAAAAAATTTTAGTGACCTTTTCCTGTTTTATTCATATTAAAATTCTTTAAAAAAAAAAAAAACCCCACACATTCTCATTTTTATAAACCTAGAATTTGGTAAAGAACTTTCTCTAATTTGGCTCAGAAAGTAAGCTTTCCTGAATCCACAGCGTGTTACTGCCGTATGTAAACATTATGCTTACTGATTGTTTACCTATGTCCTTATTCTGCTTTCCAGTAATAAGAGTTTTTGACAGGGTCACACAGTGAGTGCCAAAGAGCAGAACTGCTTGGTTGTTAAGAGTGTGGGCTCTGGAACACATCCTAGCCTTGCACTTTATTAGCTGGCTGAACTTAGGCAAATTACTTACCATCCCTCTGCCTTGATTTCCTTATTGGTAAACTACAGATAAAGCAACTGTAGGATTGTGGTGAAGATTAAAGGTGTTGAAGCATATAAAGTCCTTAGAACAGTATGTGGCCTACAGTAAGTGCATAAATGTTAGCTATTATTATCTGCTATTGATTCAGTGGTTATGTGTCAAAATTTATAGTGGGCACACTGCATGTATTATTTTACCACATAATTTTGAACTATTTTCTCCACAGAATATATTTACTGCATAAAATAACAGCATTAATGGGAAACTAAATTAAAAAAAAATTAGTGTGAACTCTACCACCTCAAATTAATGAGGTATTTTTTTTCTTAGTCCGTCTTAAACATGTTCACTTGCATATTTAATGTATCTTTCTGTCACTTTCCATGTTGTAACATGGTCATAATGATTATATGTTTTAATGTAACAAAAATTACTTGGTTATACCTCTGTTGATGGATATTTGGACTATTATAATTATAAATGGTGCTGTTAAGTAATATTAGGAATTACGCATTTTTTCCAGCAAATAATTCTCCTTTATTTCATTTTTTTCACTTATTTCCTGAGGTTATATTCCTAAAAATAGAATTACTAGGAAAAAGAATGACTGCTTTGAAACATTTTGCTAAATTTCTGTTAGAACTCTGCAACGTCTCCTCCTGATGTATAGTCAATATCAGTAATACTTTTTGTTTTGCTAACTTAGTGGTTATTGGTAATATTGGCAAATCAATATTGGAAATGTTTCAATAATCTTATTTTTGTTAATTTGATGGGACATGGTGATAAAGAATATGGGTGCTAGAATTAGGCTGTCTGGGTTCAAATCCCAGAATCACCCCTCACTAGATGTGTGATCTTGGAAAGGTTACTTATCTATTCTAAGCATTGGTTTTACTGGTCTCTAAAGTGTGAAAAATGCTGTTTCCCGCCTAATGGGGCTATTGTAAGGAGTAAGTTAGACAATGTGTGTAAAAAGAGGGCAGTGTCTGACATTTGATAAGGTTACTTTTATTATACTGAATTTTTCTGTACTTTTGCCTAATGTAAACAGTTATGTCAAAGAGTTCATATTTGTTTACGTTTTTTATTCTGTGTGGATTTTTTGGAGGACTTAGCCTTTTTTATGCTAAACAATGACAAGTTCGAAGACTATAGTAAATGTATACATTTTATCTGGTGTTTTGGCATTGTGTGGTTTCTTCAGTCTGTTGATTTTTCTGTCTTTTACTTCTGTTTTATTTAAAAATATGTGTGTCATTACAACCCGTCCTCATATCTGATAGTTTTAGTTGGTGCTAGTACTTACATAATTTGAACTGTTTGGATGTAACTCTCATTCTGTTTGGAATTTGTTGTAAAATGTGAAATATGGATCTAAATTAGTATTCCTAAATTGTTGACCATTATTCTTCCCATTGCCATTGTTTTTCAATAGCACAAGTTATTTTTCTATAGAAATAAAAATCAAGATCTGAAATGCTTAATAGAAATCTAGCTATCACATTGTTTTCTGCAGTTTATCTTATAAAAAGTGAATTTCACATTAATTCATCTTACAACTTAGAAGGCACGTCTATCAAGGAAAACAAAATGATCCAGACTCATCCTGTTCTGAAAGTCTGTTATTGGAAAAGAAAGGTGTAAGTAACTTTCCTTCTCCACATGTCTGTCCGTGTAAAGACAGTGATTTCACACTTGTCAAGTCCTTTGAGAATTCATGGCCAGGATAGAAGACAACAGTTTGATTCTAAGAAGAGCGTACCACAGAATCCCTAGAAATTTTGTTTTCAGGCACTGACCTTTTCAAATACTGTGCCATTTTTTTTTTCATCGTTTCAGGAATTTCCCCTTTTCATCCCTTGATAAGTTCAGATTCTGGCTCTTCTATTTCTTAGAGGTTTGTGGCCTTTGACATATTAGCCTAAAGGCCTCGGCTTCTTTTCCTGGTCTGCAAAATGGGAATCCTAGTATCTCCCCTGTAGGCAGAGCTAATCATTGGCCATGTGCTATTGTTGCACTCAGCTGGTGTTACTCTGATGAGTGCCTGTGTCTCGTGAGTTGCTAAGTGCTTCTAAAATTTCTTCCAGGGTTACTGTGAGGATGAGAGATAGTATCTACTCTGTGCTCCAAGTTCAGTGGGATGATGGGAGATACAAGCACCTCAGGAGAAGGTATCAGGATGATGCTGAGAACCTTCTCTGATGACTCCACTCTTTTCTCTTCCACCCACTTCTCTGGGAAGCTTCTCATACTGGATGGAATGTGTTATATGCCTCAAATGCATTGGGGTGGAAAAAACTCGAAACCACAATTCTCAGTAGGTGGTTCTTAACTATTTGCTGCACAGGAGCGTCACTGGAGGAGCTTAGTAAGTCAGAAGCTCTGCCCAGGCATTAGCTTTTTAAAAAGCTCTGCTGATGATTCTGTTGTTAACCTAGGGTTCAGGAAAAATATGCTGTATTATTTTTCTGTAATGAAAGTGGTACTGCTCTTTGTATTCTTTTTAATTACGTTATTAGGGACTCCTGTGCAGGCCTCCCTGTGGTTGGCTCATTGTGCTGCCTTAGTCTTATGCTTGTGCTTATACTCTTGCTATTTTCGGTTAGCCTTCTAGGTCTCCTCATGCATTCAGCAAACGGTAATAATATCTAATACTTCTGTACTGCTGATTTTGTGCCAGACACTGCTATATATATACTGTTTCTATTTAACTCATTTATTTTCCATGACAACTTCACAGAATAAGTACTATTATCCCCTTTTTGCAGATGAGGAATCGGAGGCATAAAGAGGCTAAATACCTTGCTCAGTATTACAGGCTAGGAAGAGAGCTGCACCTCATTGAGAGAGTCTAAGCTTTCAGCTTCCAGGCCATACTGTCTCTGTAGTTGAGCCCCCGCTGTATACCTGTATACCAGGGACTCTGCTGGGCACTGAGATTAACACAGTGAACAGAGCAAGGAAATCCTACTCGTGATGGAACATACAGTCTAGTGGAAATTCTAGGGGTACTCTTGATTTTCAGTCAGGATCTTGTGTCTCAGAAAACCCTCTACCACTAAGCTATTCCCTCTTCCTATATAATGACTTACAATTTTGTATAAGTGAACATATATAGTATCCTTACTTTGAGAAAAGTTTCATTGGTCTAGACTGATTAGGTAGGGGCAGGGGGAGATGAGTAAGTGGACGTTTATAGAAGAAAACCCCATACCCATTCTCTAGACAGTTTCAAGACAGTTTACTTTTCTCTTACAAAGTTAGCCTTGGGCCAGAGGGTAAAAAACAATTTTATAGTTAGAACTTGCTCAGCCCTCTCAGGATGAAGGGACCTAATGTTTTTTCCTCTTCCCCCCATCTGCGCCCTCCCCCCACCCCGCCAACTGGAAAAAACTCAAATTCACATCCAGACCTTTATTATCCTCGCTCACCTTGACAACTTCTCTTTGTGGCATCTCATTCTCTGGGCACTGTTAAGTGATACAGTGGCTAATGAACTAAATGAATTTGAGCTAAAACACTGGCTGACGATATCTAAGGGTGCTCCCCATGCTGATCCGAGTTGTCTTAGCAGGAGTCTCCATGTGAGCCCCTGGGAAGAAACTGCGTGGGAATTCCAGGCCCTGTGGCACAGGCAGTGGGAGTATATTTAGCCCAGAGGCCTTTTCATCACCCCCTCCAGTCACACCACTTAAACAGCTGCTTACTCTGTGTGCGTGTAAACAAGTTCTTCCCCCTCCTCCCCAAGGACCTAGATTGGAGACCCTTCTTCAATCCTTCACAAATATAGCATTGATTGTGACCTTTTACTCTAATCTGGATGCTCTTGAGATTTTCAAGTACATGCTGACAGAGATTTTATGGGAATATGTAAGTATCTGCTTCATGGTGAGAAACAGATCTTTTAACCAGGAGCTCACCCAGACCCGTACATTTGGACACAGTTGGTAGTACCTTAATAGTGGAACAGAATCTACCCAATGAAATTTTGTTTTTATTGAAAGGTTGGCTTGAAAGCATTGTATTCAGCTGTGGTTGGAAGAGTGCCTTCCTGCCAAAAGGAACAGTTCCTGAAACAGTCTGTCATTTTGAGCTTTTATTCATTCCTGCTCCTTCAGTTGGCCTCATGATTAGTGAGTAGCTAAACAAAGTGGAATTGCCTAATGTGTTATTAGTCTTTGCTACAAAACTGAGATCCCCGGAAGCCCAGGAAGCGCGTCTTTCTTGTTCAGAGTATTACTCCACTGTGTCTCCCGGTGAGGCCCACTGAGGTCCACGCTACGTACTTGGTGAGAAGAGGGGTAAGGGAAGCCAGAAGGAATTTTCCTAGGTGCTAGACCTTGACTGTGTGGAGCAGGATTTTAACTTGGGTAGTCGGATTCAAAATTTTATGGTTTAACTTCACCAAAAAGTCAACTATTAAATGAATTTAAAAACCATTGGAACGTACTCCGTCTACAGAAAACCTTTGTTTTCTTGGAGAGCTTTACCGAGCTCCTGCTTTGTGAGTGATTTACCAGTCGGTGTAACCTGCCTGCTGGCCTGCTTTTCCAGTGGGACTGTAAACTCCTCCAGGGCAGGGAGAATGCTTTGTTCATTGTTTATTCCCAGGACTATGCAGACTGTTGCACGAAAAAGTGTTTTAAATTATCCAATGCGTTGTTGTAATTAAAACATATTTTTCTCATAATGATATAGTAATGATTTGCATCAGAAACAGAAGCCTTTTCTCTGAGTACTTGAAAGAGCTCAGAACATGTAAGGATACTAACTTATTCTCAAAGGACATTTGTACCTAGGATTCTTAACTCAGGTTGTAAAATCTGATCAAAGTCATAAATGTAAATATATTTTCATTCTTATAGGCATTAACAAAATCACATAGATACCTTATCTAATTTATACTCGAAACCTCATGAATTATGAGGTACATTTAGTGTGTTCAAAAAAAGAACCTGATTCATTCTACTTTTAGCACTAACTTTAACCAAATAACATATGTTGCTAAAATTGGAGTTTTCAGAAATACGGTATTCACAATAATTAGAATAATGGATTCTAAGAGAGATCATTATAGCGTACAATAAGCTTTACCTCTTACCAGCTGTGACAGGGCACACCATTGCTATTCCTCAGACTTTGCCTAGAAGCTTTAAAAGAATCTGTTTATAAACTGGAACCAATACTTAAGTGTCACTGGATTAACACTTCGAATTTCATGTTTACACATATATTTCACAACTCTCTTTAATACGCTTTAAAGCTGGCTGAGACTTATTTATGTGTTACACAGCTATACTGGGTTCCATAATCTATAGCTACTTTCTTTTGAAATTAAATTTACTGCCACAGAAAATTGTGGCGAAAATAAAGCCAAAAGGTGTTGCAACCTACTAATTGAAAACATGTATTCTGTAACTAGTAAGCATTAGTAGGCACTTAAGAGGTAAGGTTTATTTAGCTTTTTTGAAGCTTAATACTAACAGAATTCAGATTTTAAAATATTGTTAGCAATATTTTCCCAAATAATTTTAGAATATCTATTTATCTGTCTATATGAAACATAGTGTTTTAAACTTAACACAAATGTAAGCTCTAATCCCAAATAGAATTCAAGAGTTGAAATTTGGATCAAGATACTGTTGGAAATAGTTCTGCCTAGAAAGATCTTAAATCAAAATTAATAAGAGTTCAGTGAAACAGTGGTACATGTAAATTATGGAAGTCAATTCCACAAAATCTATGAATACCTGCTGTTTGCTGGGCATTGTGCTAGCCAGTATGGATATAGGAATGAACAAGGTGTAAGTGCCAGACTGTATGGATTTAGTTATAAGTGTAATAAGAACAAGATTCATAAATGTTCTCTTCTTGTGGCCTGGGTGGAACTGCGTGTTGGTAGTTTAAAAAAAAAAAAGTGGGGTGGCTTTTGGCAGATATATGCCACGTGCATCTGTTGAGGTGGTAGGTAAGTGAATCTTCCACCCCTCCCCTTCCTCCCTCTGCAGTAATGAAATGCTCTGTATGCTGGTACGAAGCTCTGTGTTAGCACTTACTTTATTGTGTGGTGGTTGCTTATCTGTCCAATGTATTTTTTACTGGACTGTAAGCTTCTAGACAGCAGAGATCACTCACAGTCCAGAGCTTCCCCCACATAGGGCATATTGAACTGTGATTGGATAAATAGGTAAATTACTAAGTTGGAAAGGGAGAAGATGGAAACGAGAGAAAGGATGAGGAGGAAGATGGACAACGTAGACAAGAAAGAGAGGAGGAAATAGGAGAGAAGATAGTAGATGGCTGGCTTGCTCTTCCCTGTCTTTTTCAGATGAAACTAGCTGTGACCTTCCCTCCCAGGACTGTGGGGAGGGCATGATAGCAGTGGCAACACAGTCAGATTGGTTATGAGGTGAGATCTGGAAGGCTTATTGAATCGTCACTGTGTAGGCGTGGTACCTAGAGGACCAAACTAGTCCATTGTGGGAATGCACTCCAGGCCAGGCAGACGGGGGACCTGTTCATCCTGCTTAGTCTCCTGACTAGCAGCATCACCTCATCAGCTGCTCATCAGTGCGAAGGCTACCAAGGCTTTTTCAGGGTAATACTCACCAGTCCAGGGGTCTTTGCACAGTGCAATGGCGACCTCCCTGTCAGTTCAGCTTTGAAGGATGATTGCTTTTGAATGGGAAGTGATATTCCTAAAATGTGTCCTTTAGGTAAAATTATATTTTGCCTCCCAGTTAAAAAGCGTTCATGTCAAAAAAAAACCACAAATGTTTCTAAGTTAATTTTTGGTATCAACATTTGGCAAGCGTTTCCACAGGCAGCCACTGTGGCAACTGTCCGCTTTCTTGTTAGAGACTCCTTGAAATGCTTAGTTGAAGTATTTTGAAATCATTTCTTATTGAGGTTGTGGTGCTCTTTCTCAGCTCACATCCTAAATTTACCTCACAGAAGAGCAGCTTTAGGTCTTAAAGAATTCTGAGATGCAGCTACGTTTGAAAATTTTGGTTAAAACTGGAGTGAAGTGGGCAAAGGCAAGGGGTCCTTCGCTGTTGGCAGGTTGGCAGGAGAACTGACTTAATGGAAAACGAGCTTCAGTTCCCTTCACTTGCGTACTTCTCTCCTGATGGGCTGCACAGTTCCGTGGTGGATGTGAGTGAGCTACGGGAAAAAGTTGGGGGCAAAGCTCTTTTTGAGATCTCTGCTGTGACGAGCTCTGCCCAGGCTTTGGGGAACCAGTGGCTGGAAGGTGATTTTAGAAACAACCAGCAGAGAAGGGAATTGTGGTCATAGTTTATGAAGAAAAAATAAAAAGACCTGAGGTGACATACCGGGAGACCTTTGCTGCACACAGTCCAGCCTCTCTATATGGCAAGGTACTGACTCTCCATTTATTTCCTGGGGCTACATTCTGCCTGAGATAGGGAGTCAAGAAAAGCTTAGATGTGTCTCTCTGAGCAGCCTGCAGACTGAATACCTTATCTTAGTGACCTTTTAGTTTTTAGAGTTCAAAGTCTCATTTAGTATTTTATTTCTTTCAGAATTGTGGTGAAGAAAATCAGATATATAATTGGGCTACTAACTCCAGTGTTTTAACAATTTTAATCCATTTTTTTGTTTGGGTTTTGATGCATTAACTTCTTACATAATTTAATTAGCCTGATCACTGACACAAGAAGCCTGACACTGCCCCATACATCTGTTCAGGAGGGAGCTAAGGAAACCTTCCTCGCCACATAACATTTTCCCTCTCCATGGATTCCCCGGTTAATGAGATACTCCCTTTTTGATGCTGGTCCACAGCTCTGTGGTAGATAATTATCAGATGATGAGTGCTGTTCTGCCTGACTTCTTTAGTGGACCCTGAGCATGTGAACAGAGCAGATAACTTACTCCACCTATGAAGCTTTCAAACTTCGACCACTGCATGACTAACCCCCATATGCAGACACCAATGTAGTGCATCCATGTGATATTTGAACTTACCTATTTTTGATTAGTAATTTACTAAAAATATCATCCAACAAATGATAAATCAGAACCTTTTTTTTTTTTTACTGCCCATATGGTATTTAGAGACTTAATTTGAGATAATGAAAACATGTAATTGTGAAAGAAGGCAAATAAGTACCATATTTAAGATGTTTCATTCAGAAAAACTTTTCTGTTAAATGAGGAAGTCAGTTGAGGGGAATTTGGTGGTAGACTTGAGTAAAAACATTTTTATATTAGGTAAATTTTTCTTTTGGGCTGTAAATTTAATAAAGTCATATTTAATGACATTAGTATCTAGTTTGTTTTCTATAAAATTTATTGAATGTTGTGCGTATGATTGGAATCCTTGAGTAAGTTTAAATGCCATTTTTTTCATTGTTCTAAGAATAATTTTGCAAAAAAAAAGAAAAATCCCAATTCAAACTGACTTAAACAGGAAAGTTGATAATCTGTCTTAAGTGGATGTCTAGGGAGAGTGGTGCCAGAGCTGACTGATGCAGAGCAGTGGCTCCATAATGTTCTTGTAGAATTTGCTTGTTTGATGGCTGTTCCCCTATAGCCTCTGACATTGTGTTGGCCTCATCAGTCTGGCAGTTAGCGCCACACACCACCCTCAGATACGAGAATGTTTCCAGAGGAAGAACAGGTGCCATCTTTTATTACGCCTCTTTCTTAGTGTGGAAGAATTCTCTCCAGAAGCCCTGCAGCCAACTTGCCCATTCCTACTCATCATTAACAAGGGAGATGGATGATGGTGCCTTGCTTAGACTGATCATTTGTGTTAATAGATGTTAGGGAGTAAATTAGAGTGGCTACTACAATAGATAACCCTATCCTGCCTATGTACAAATCTCAAAGTGCTTTGCTGAATATGGAAACAAAATGGATTTCATTGTACATCAACAAAAAGATTTTTTAAATAAGAAAACAAAAATAAATCTCACAAATATATATTACATCCATAAAGAATTAAATATTACAACAAAGGATTTTTTTTTCTGGTTTCCTAAACTTTGGAGTTGGGCACATGAAAACATTTCCTTATCAATTCCATGATTTTGCAGTTAAGGATACTACATTCCTCCCCCTGTGCCATTGGTTACTGGGAAGGGATCTGAAAGTTTATTTTGTGTAAAAATGTTACTAAAATAACTTCATGGAAAGGATATGAAATATTTTCTTTGATAATAGCCAGTCAGGAAATAAATGAATTGATGTAATAGTATGGTGTGTAGAACTTAGATACATTGTGAAGCATAAATGAAACATGACTAGAAATCTTACATGAGACTTTGGGCTGCGGCCTATTGGTGGTAGTTTACAGCTTGTGAAGAAGGTTAAGGTTAAATGAAGGTTGAAGGGATATTGCAGATGTTATTCTTCTGTCAGGTGCTGTCGTTTGCACACCTGCAACACTGGGGTCTTCTTTTAATGTGCATAGAAGCTCACTTGGGGCCAGACTGCTTCCAGATTGACTTCCTGCTCACTTTGTTCTCTTTTTCACTGAACTTTTTCTGCTATGTCCTCACTCTCATTTGTTTAACCCATTTTCATAGGGAAAGTTGCTCTTGTAATATAAAAAACATGGAATCCTTGAGATTCCTTTAATGTTTTTTCTGTTTTCTGTTCAATTAATGTTATCATTAGTAAGATGATTATAAAGAGGAATCTAGTAAATGTATTCTTTGGGGAATACCAATGAAGGAGGAACATCTGGAAAGTTCTGTACAATAATAAAAATGGAAACAGATGTATAATTGCTACCCTGCCTCCTGTCAGATGTCTCTTATTAGTAATTTAGGAAAATTTTTATTCTACGTATCCACAAAGAAAGGTAAATATATACTTAGAATATTAAATTGTTGAAACTGAAATGAATAGTTTAATATTAGACATAGAGACGTCAGTGAAAAAGCTTTTATTACCAAGATTAACAATTTTGCCCATTAAAAAGTAGAAGTTAAAACTTAGTTAAAACTACAATAACTTTGATATGACTTGCCAAACAGATGTAAATTTTTTAACTGAAATAATTTATATGATTAAAAATCACAGCATGTTACTACTTTCAAAATGGTATAATTATAAAAATAAGCCAAAAATACTGAGTTATAAAAAAAATAGGGGATTTTTAGGAAATAATTTTTCTAATATGAAATATAATTCGGCTCCTTAAATGAACACTGTTCCTAAAATGGCATTCTATTTAATAGGTGTTCTCTTCACCCCACTCCTCACCCCTGCTGTGCTTCTGTGGCTGAGTTGTCTTGAGCAGCAATCACCTCCTTCTGTAGGGTAAGAGCTTCTAGTGGTAGTTCCTCTGTCCTTGACATTGGACAGCATGATTGTGTTATCTAAGGTCCAGATTGCTCTTTGGAAATCTAAATAATCCTTTTAAAGTTAAATTTATGTAAAGGACAAAGTCTCTTAAACATATTAATTATGTTTCTGTGCTATTTTCAAATTACTGCCTCAGTCTTTCACAAATTTAACAAATACATGTGGAATACCTACAGCATGCCAGGCACCGGGTTAGGCACCAGAACAGGCAAGAATCATTCCCTTAGGGAGCTTACATTGTTTAAATTCTGCTAACTGATGCCTTCACTCAATTAGCTTTTTTCTTTTTATTCTCCTAGTAATTCATTTTTGCTATTCTTACGGCAACCAGCTGTTTAGCGATATTCAGATGTGTGAACTATAATGTGGAAGATCTTAAATATGTATTTTTGCATGTAATTTTTGTGATTAAGAGAAAAAAAAGAAAAACTGCTAGATAAAATAAACAGGATGAGTATATAAGTTACCACTGAGACAGTACAGCACAATGGAGAGATGGGTGACTGGAACATGAGTCAAAAGACATGTCATCACTCAGTTCCATGAATTGGTGACTCGCTTTGCCTTCCCTGTTCTCAGCGAACTAACTCATGGTAACACAGAGAAATACCTGCTGTATCAGCTTCACTAAGGTGTTTGCAAACACCAGATAAAATCATGTATGAGGAAACATTTTGATCTGAACATATTTAAGGTTTTTTATAACATTGCTGTAAGCATTTTATTAGTAAATGTGAACACAAGGTAGATATGTGGTTTTCAGTATTTCAAATTCAAATTAATATTAAATTATGCATAGCTTCTAATTAATTGGATTAATGACTGACGCACTGCTAAATTTTGATATGTACTTCACACCAAGGGCTACTGAAGTTTGCACTGCAAGAACTGGTATACATGATTGGAGGAGATGCTATTTTATTTTGACAGGAAGTTGAAATGCTATTTTATTTAGACAGGAATCATACATGGTAAGAAGTTGGATTATTTTCCAAGGACAGAATTAAGTTCTGCTAAAATACATTTTAAGGAAATAGTTGTAAATAGTCAAATGTAGTTTTTTTTTTTTTCAGAGTGTATTCTGTAGAGCATGGTAGGATGATAATGATTGCTCTTGACTCCAGGGTTAAGTAATTTTGTTTGATAAACAATAAAACTTACTTTATTGCAAAACTTTTCAGAGCTTTTAATATGCTAAAAGTTTATAGTGAAATTTTAAGAGAGCATACAAAATTCATAGCACTTTCCCACAGTATTTGGGAGTGGATATTACCCGCTCATCTATGGGCATCTATGAAAAGCACAGGGTGAATCCTCAGAGTGCGGTCCTAGGACCAGCAATGTCATCATCACCTTTGCTGCACCCCAGACCTCCTGAATCGGGATCTCTGAAGGTAGAGCCCAGCAGTCTCTTTACCAAGCCCTCCAGTGGTTCTGATGTACCTGAGAACCACTTCCCTGGGTTCCAGGAACATAATGTGGAAAATAAAGATCTAGTGAATTTAAAATCTGTATGCTTCTAAAAGAAAGCTGTCATTCTATTCTGAGTAGTAATATTTAGGTCTCAAGTCTTCATGCAGGTGTGTGTGTATGAAATCAAAGAAAAAAAGTCAGTGCATTCTTGCCAAGTAGAGTAGGTGTGGTAGAATGAAAATGTGTTGAAAGTTTGATTCAGGATTTAGCAAAAGTGGGGTTGGATTAGCCTTAGATTATGCATGTGACCTCAATACCACACCCTGACTACCACAGATTTATACTTCAGTAAATTGAAAAAGTGCATACTTGCACATCTTGGATTACAAAGTAGAGTGCCTCAGGATTTTAACTTTCGTAAAGAGGTGTGCTTTCATCCTTTTCTTTAAGCTTGTTGACTCTCTTAATTTATTCCAGCAAGTCAGTTTTCTTATACTGCTGTTAGGAAGTTCTTTCAACAATTACTTAGTGACTGCTTAGTAGGGGCTTGGTAGGTAGGCACTGTGCTAAGTACTGGACTTAGTAAATAGAGTACTGATCTTCACAGGGCCTGTAGTGTGTGGGGAGGTAGAGGCAAGGCTTAAGACATGGCTTAAGGAGTGAAATGCTACAGTTAAGTCCAAGATGCCAGGGGAAGGGAAGGACACACAGTCTAGACCTTGAGCATTATGGAAGGTTTCTCAGAGGAAATGTCAAATAAAACATTGTAAAGTGTGAGAAGCAGTTTAAGTTGTGCAGTAATAACTTGAAAAATAATGGAGGACTATTTCTAACTCATTTCTAATTTAGGAAGGAGAAAGTACTTAGTTTGGGAGTTTCTGATAAGTGGGCAGTTCATCATGTAAGATAAAATTCAGTGCGTCTGTCTTTTGTAGGTTGTAGAAAAAGCAAAGACCATTTTATCCTGAATTTAAGAGAAACTGAAAATGAAACAATAAAATACATGTGTGATGATGGAGTTAATCTAAGCTTGCTGATAAGTAATGTATTTAGGCTGTCATAAGAAAGAATATTTATATTAAATAACTCTAAGTAGTAAATAATATAATTTATTTGGCCATCTTCAAAAGGGAAAATCCCAAACTTAGGGAAAAATAATATTTAAAGTATTTATGACTTAAAACACATGTAAACACCATGTGTGATTTTAGAATTTTACCTATGTATGTGTTTTTATGTGCTTCAGTGAATTTTGTTTTTGTAAATATAATTGTCTTTTTAAATGAAAAAGCTATCCATACTGTGTCAGTAAAGCTAGTGTTAATTTTAAAATTCCAATGTTTAATATACTTTTGAGTCACTAGTTTTTATAAACTGTTAGTTGTATCAGGACTATGGATAGGTTTGATGCTGTGTGGGTTATAATTTTGGACTCCTTCTCCGTCCCCTTTTTAAACTCTTTCAGATACTGCTATTATTACTGTGGTTTCCTTTTGGAAGATTTACCTCTGGATACTGCCATGCCTGAAATAGTAGTGGTAGATGTTAATAATGTTGGGAATTTAAGTATGCATTAGGGTGTTTTTTTTTTTTGTTTTTTTTTTTTTGGATTTACTACTTGAGCTAAATGATTATCTACTCCAGATGCTGTTATTACTCCAGTTGACTGGGGTCCCTGAGTGTTGACAGAGGAAGGTTTATTTGCACATTAGAGCAGCTGACTGGTTTGATCAGGTCAGTCTCATGTGGAAAGGGATTATAAAAGTCACCTGCCTAGGTCAAATCCACACTCTGCATTTACAGTGACTTTTTAACTTGAAACTTCTGTGCTTTAGGTTTCCTCTTCCTTAAAATGTACCTGCTTCGTAGAGTTATAATGAGGATTTTAAAAGTTAATTAATCTGAAGTGTTTAGAGCCTGGCACATAGTGATCAATAAATGATGGTAATTAGCATGTTTCATTTGACCTTTAATAATCTTTCATTATTAGAGTGAAGAAAATACTATCCTTAACAAGACCCATAAAACAGCCCCATTATCTGGCCATTATCCCCTCTTCATTCCTCTTCTTTTCCCTGAACTTTCCAAGCTACTTTCCATATTTGGGGAATTTTGTAGCTTTGTTAATTCTCTCCTGAAATGCTCTTTTCCTCATCCTTCCTTTGTCAGCTGATTAATTTCGTGTGCTTCAGATTTGAGCTCAAAAGGTACATCCTATAGCCTGACCTTTCCTGCTATTCCCGCACTGGCCTCCGTACCCCCAGGCTAAGTGCTGCTCCCGTTGCTAGCTATGTCCATATAGAATTTTAAGTTTCTCATGATACAGTTGGGTTATTTGTTGTCTCTTCACTCTGTAGCATATTATGGACCTAGAACCGTTCTTAGCACATAGTGGGCACAAAATAAATACTTAAATGTGTATGTGTGTGAGGGAGGGAGGGAGTGAATTATGAATGAATGAACTGTCCTGTGTACATTTGAGTGTTACGCATATTTAGGTTTATAAACATAGGGACCAGATAATCCTGATACTCAGTGGGCTGGTTTTCCTTGTCCTTGAAAGCTGAGAAGGTAAATGCTTCACTGTATGGAGATGTACTTGAGAATTACCCCTATAGGGTAAGTGTGTTTGGTTTTGTTGATTAAATGGAAGAAAAATCTTTTTGATATTTACGAATTGTTCGAAACAGGATAAAAGTATTACTATGCTTGAAATATGCTGATCATGGTATGAATATTGCCAGTCATTTCCCAGTATGCCTGGGGTTTTGCCTATCACCAGCTTACACAGATTTCCCAGGCTGCGGTGGGCTGCCAGCGGCCTACTTGTGTCCCTGGTGTGCATCTGCAGGTGATCGCCCTGAGGCCACAGCCTGCAGGAAGTCATTGAGAATCTGAGTAACTTGGAAGCTAAGGCTCCTGCCTGAGCTTTACAAGTACGGATTTGTTTGTGGGACCCTCTAGTTCCGCTAGGTTGTATTCATTGTCTGCTTATTTCCTTCTCTCCTATCCTTTTTTTCCTTATTGTCCTAATATCTTGTCTATTCCTAGGCATTTCTGTTCTTTTTTTCCCACCTTCTTCCAACTTTGCACACTTGACAACATATGCCCCCACCTCTTTGGCTTGAAAAGTCGAGGGGAAGCTTTTTCTTCCTTTGAGACTCTTTAAAATTTCTGTGTGAATCTTGTATGACTTAGACATAGGCAGTGAAAAACTGTTCAAAGACATTAGACTCCTGTTTGACTGGGAGATGGTTTGGCTTAGGAAATGAAATTCTATAGTTTAGAACCTTATGAACCAGAACCAATGAAATGGTTTGCCAGAATGGGAGTGTTTTATACTTTCTGGATCACTGATTATTTAGTACAGAAAGTTCAGCATCACCAAAACACAACAGTTAGCAGCTTTTCATACCTTACTCTGGAAGGGAAATGGCAGTGCCTGCTTTAGATATTTTGATAATAAAAGGGACTCATTTTTTTCCCCACTGATTGAACCCAACAGTTCTTAAGAAAGAGGCTGACATTAAAAAATCTCAGAGGAATTTGTGCAGTTTATGTTTTTTCCTTTGAAAATACCCTTCAAAGATAGGTAATAGTCTCTTCTTATCTGGATGAGGCCCTTTCCATTTGACAACCATTTTCTTTTGCAGTTTCTAGGCACTTTTGGGAAGACACACAGATTTTATTAATTTGTCTGAGTCATCTTTGGTTATGTTGACCATCATGAGTTTTCTGTTGGTGTTCTAATTTTCTGTGGAACAGCAGGGTTATCTTTACAGCATGTTTAAAATGTTAGGCATGGTTTGTTGACTTTTTTTGGCAGCATTGTACACACAGGATCTTCAACTACAGAGTCATTCCCTATGTGTGCTAACACTTGGAAATTGTTTTCTTAAAGAAATGTTTTTTTAAAATGGAATGAACTTCTAGTAACGTTAACAAGTTTTCAGAATTGCAATAAATTATTTGGCAAAATATTTTATATTGTCATAGCAATAATCTCTTTGGTGATAAGCAAAGATGGCGAGAGAGATGCAATTACATATTTTTAGATGCCAATTTATATTGAGAATATTTATAAAGTATGAGTTCTGTAAAACTGTACTATTTAAAGATTCTATCCCCTAAGACCATGCTAATTTTTATTAAAATGAGAGATTATCAGCTACTTAAAAGCCATCGTGTTTCCTATTGATGATAGTTAACTAGGTAATTAACTACAAATGAAAATGATTTTAGTAACATTTCTTGGTATACAGTCTACTCTTACTTTATCATAAATGGGTGTTGGATTTTAGCAAAAGCTTTTTCTGCATCCATTGAGATGATCATACGGTTTTTATTCTTCAGTTTGTTAATGTGATCTATCACATTGATTTGCAGATACTGAAAAATCTCTGCATCCTTGAGATAAATCCCACTTGATTATGGTGTGTGATCCTTTTAATGCATTGCTGGAGTTGCTCTGCTAGTATATTGCTGAGGATTTTTGCATCTATATTCATAAGTGATGGTGGCCTGTAATTTTCTTTTTTTGTGATATCTTTGGTTTTAGTATCAGGGTAATGATGGCCTCGTAGAATGATTTTGGAAGTGTTCCTTCCTCTGCAATTTTTTGGAATAGTTTCAGAAGGATAGGTGTTAACTCCTCTCTGAATGTTTGGTAGAATTAACCTGTGAAGCCATCTGGTCCTGGACTTTTGTTTGGGAGATTTTAAATTACTGGTTCAATTTTATTCAATTTTATTACTGGTAATTGGTCTATTCGTATTGTCTGTTTCTTACTGGTTCAATCTTGGCAAATTGTACCTTTCTAAGAAATTTGTCCATTTCTCCTACATTGTCCTCTTTGTAGGCATATAGTAACCTCTTATGATCCCATGCATTTCTGTGGTGTTGGTTGTAATTTCCTCTTTTTCATTTCTTATTTTATTAATTTGACCCCTCTGCCTTTTTTCTCAAGTCTGACTAAAGGTTTATCAATTTTGTTTCTTTGCAAAGAACCAGCTTTTAGTTCTTTTCAATTGTTTTTTAGTCAAATTTATTTCTGCTCTGATCTTTACGATTTCTTCTAACTGGGTTTTGTTTGTTCTTTCTCTAGCTGCTTTAGGTGTAAGATTAGGTTGTTGAGATTTTTCTTGTTTCCTGAGGTAGGGTTGTATTGCTATAAACTTTCCTCCGAAAACTGCTTTTGTTGCGTCCCAGAGGCTTTGGATCATTGTTTTTGTTTTCGTTTGTCTCAAAGTATGTGTTTAATTTTCTCTTTGATTTCTTCAGTGATCTATTGGTTGTTTAGTAGCATATTTTTAGCTTCCAGGTATTTGCAGTTCTTGCGTTTTTTTTGTTATAGTTGATTTCTAGCCTTATAGTGATGTGGTCGGTAAAGATACTTGATACGATTTCAATTTTCTTAAATTTACTGAGGCTGACTCTGTGGGCCAGCATGTGGCTGATTCTGGAGAATGTTCCATGTGCACTTGAGAAAAGTGTGTTTTCTGTTGCTTTCAGATGGAATGCTCTACAGATAGCAATTAAGTCCGTCTGGTCTGATGTGTTATTTAGGGTACTCTTACTTTAGAAATCTTCCTTAGTGAGTCACTTAAAGGAGATGATTGCTGAAAAAATGGAACGGTGTTTTTTGTTTTTTACGCTCACATGTAATCCTTCTGTGTGGATATATGCTTTGTTAATGCCCTGGTGCAGCAGTTTAAAAAGTGCTTAGAAATTGCTTTTTAAAAAATAAATGATTTAATTTACTGGGTGACTAGGTTTCTTAGCTCATGGTATAATTCTAACAAAGGACAAAAGTAAGCTTCCTCCTAGTCTTGTCTTCCACCCACTCTGATGTCCTCCCCAGAGACAATGACTGTGACCAGATTTTTGTTTTCCTTCCAGAGGCTGTGCGTGTGTGTGTGTACATATATACACATACACTCATATACATGTATTTACATGATACAGAAAAATATATATAGCATATATAAAATATATATTTCTTACTTTTAAATTCAAGTTTGAGTAGTTACACATACTGTTCTGTATCTTGCTTTGACTAAATATATGTTGTCAGTCATTCCGTATTAATGCATATAAAGCTGCATTATTCCTTTAAATGCTACATGCAGTTATTGGATATAATGTAGTGTATTTGATTTTTCTAGTCATTTGTTGTTTATATACATGTGTGCATGTAACTACAGGAACATTTCCTGGAGCATAGAGTTGGACACCACAGAGCTTGTCCCCATTTCCATGCCCACCCAGAATACATGAGAGTGCCTGCTTCCTGTATGTTACCAGTGAATATCAAATTCTTAAACTTCTGCAAAGCTGATAAAGAAAAAATACTGTCTCTGTAATGTTTTTACTTTGCATTTTTCTTATGAGTATTTGGCATCTTTTCATATACTTGAAAACCACTAATTTGAATTTTTGTTAAATCTTTGTTCATATTGATTATTTTTCATGCATTGCTGGTCTTTGTTTTTATTTTTTAGGAGTTTTTAATATATTATGGAAAAATAGTACTTTGTGATGATTTGGGAATATTTGCTTAGTTTGATTTTTGGCATGATTTATGATTTTTTTGACCCAGGAGGGTAAGAACCTTTTTTTTTCCCCCACCATTTACTGTGTGCCACTTTTAACCCTTTAATTTGTCTTCATAAACTTATTTAATCCTTAATAAAAAAAAAATGATGAGTTAAGTAACTTACCGAGAACCTCACAGTTAAAGTGAACTCAGGTAGTCTGACCCCAAGGCCCCTCCTCTTAACTACTGTACTGTGTTGCCTAAATCTGTATTCTTAAAGACCAAACATGTAAGTTTTCTGAATTAAAAAATTCTAATTCACAGGATTTTTTCTTCTTGATATGGGCAACTGATAATTCTATTTTTTTTCAAATAAAAATACAGGGACTGATTCACTGCTCCCTTCAAAGCAGTATTGACAATTATTTGTTCTTATAGTTAGAGAAGCATTTTTATACTCATTTTTATATTGGTTAAAGTAATTTTATATGGAAACTGGTATCTGCGAGGCGATATTTATAAATAGTAGTGCATTTTGATTGATCATTTTCTGTCAGAAAAAATAAGAATACTTACTAGGATTGGATTTTCGGAGAGGTGTAAATGTTAGGTTATTAGGAATATTCTTGGTATCTCAGAACCCTAAGGCACGTGACACATAAATGTGGAGTCACATTTTTATGGCCCTCCTAACTTCGGAACAGTGGGCAGAAGACCAGAGACTATCCAAATACCTTAGATCTAGATTTCTTTTTTCTGGATAAGGCTGTTACTTAGCAAGACCTTTTGTGAATACTTGTTTTTTTCTGTCTTAAATATTTAAAAACTTGTTTAAAAGAAGACACTGCTTTTTTCACATGCTTGTGATTAAAAAAAAAAATTGCTGCCTTAAAAACTGCATTATTTAAAGGCTTACCTGCAGTCAAGTTTCATAGGTCTACAGTAGAAATCAGTGAATTATACAGTGGGTTGCAGAGGAGGAAGACAATTCCACCAGGGAAGGAAGAGGCGGCAGGTGGGAAAAGGCTTTTGTGGATGAGGTGTCATTTGAACCACATCTTGAGAGAAGAGGAGGAAGCAGCATTCCACAGATAGGGAGTTACACACGCAGGACAGGAGACGCACTGTCTGTCGGAGGCACTGGGTTTAGTGTGGCCAGAGGGGAGAGGAGACACAGTTAAATATTGATATTGGTTGTCTCTTAGACGGTGCCATGCAGCAGAAATATAGTGTGAGCCATGTATATAATTTATAATTTTAGTAGCACATTACAAAAAGCAAAAAATAAACAGGTGAAGTTAATTTATTTTATCCAAGCAGGAAAAAAAAATTGGATGGGAGTCAGGGTATGTGGTGTGGGATTCTTTTTTTAATTTTTGAAAGAAGAGACTTAAACAGGCGTTAAGCCATAAGGAAGGATAAGAAGAGTGAAAAAATTCTAAATATGAGACCAATTAAAGAAGTCTAGATGGGGAGATTGGTCTTTATTGGTAGAAAGGAGAATTTTTCCTCTGAAACAAAGAGGAAAAGGGAAGATAAAGATTTGTGTTTCTTTGGAGGTTTTGGAAGTCTAGGAAAAATTAAAAATGCATTCTCAAGTACAGCTTTTCAGGAAGAAAATGAAACTCAAAAAAACCCAGATTGTTCATGAATAACTATTTTTTAATGTTCTTTTTAGCCCTTATAATAACATGAATTAACTCTTCACATTGAAAAAAATGGCCTAGGATATGGAGAGCAATAGAATATGGATGGCAACAAACGTCACAAAAGAAACCAGTGCACCTTTATTCAGACTCTGGTGGAGTGATTCAGGAATGGCTCTGCCACAGACAGGGTCTTGGAAAGTTTTAAGCCAGTTTGTAAAGGAAGAGATGGACACAGGTTGGCAGGAATTCTTAATGTCAAATACCTAGGACTAGTGAGGGGGAGGAGAGACTAGACTAGAATGTAGGGAGGGAAAGAGGCACTGACAAGTAATAGCAAATACCAAGGGGTGAAAAATATCTTTGCTCTTACTTTAAGTCAATGTTTTTTCAACTTTTTCACAAAATTATCTGTTACACGTTACAGAAAGTGCATCTGAAACTCTGTTAAACAATGAAAGCAATGTACTGGCTCACAAAATCAAAAAGTTTAAGGGTATCAGACTTTTTTGATCAGGAAGCTCAGGGTGTTAAGGAGACCAGCTCTGTTTTCTGAGGTGCTCCGGACTCTGCCCTGCCCCACACATTTGTGTCCTCCCCAGGCGGGGTATCCTCATTGCTGTACAAAATCACGCCCTGCTGTCCCGAGTGGCAGCCAAGTGCATTCACCTCTGACTCCAGTGAGAGTACTCATACTCACTCTGATTAGACTGTAGTTGGACTGCAAACTCCATCTCTGGGGCTGGGAATGCAGTTAGGTCTCTGGGATTCCATATCCCCAGTGAAAACTGGGCCCAGTTGGGAAGTGAGAAAAGAGACCAATGATACAACCATGAGTTCCTGTAGTACCAAGGGAGCACGCTAGGCACCTTGGACGATTAGCCTGAAGCACAAAGTTTCATTTTAATGTATTCCATTGTATATTAAATATTACTTACAATTTTACCTTATATTCCATAATCTACTTTTGTGTATATCAAGATTCTTCCAAAATCTTTGAGTAAAATGAATGATCCAAAGCTGTCATTTAACCTGTGACTGCAAATGTCCCTTGGTGTACTAGCAGGTACTTGTAAACGGGCCTTGTATCATCTTGACATAATAGACTCTGTAATACAAACACATATTTGATGTATAAAATAAAGAGAACGCTGAAAGACTTATTAAATAGTGTATCCAACATATATTTTAAGCCATGATTTTTGTCCATTTTAAGAGTACGTTTTCCACAACTCACAGTTATTTACAAATACATATAATCGCTGGAATTAACCATTTCTTGGATATTAATAACCATGGTAAAAATAACTGAGAATAGTTTTTCTAAACATGCTTTGTACTCTGTGTCATTAAACTTAGTCTGAGAATGCGTTTAGTAGCTGTAACTGTGCTGCGGGACATTTTAAAAACTAGAATTGAATGCTCAACCCCAGGATTCCTCTGAGATAATTATAGGATGAAAAATGACAAAGAAAAAAATCTACTTATCTTTGTTAATAAAGATGCCCCCCAGTCCTGTTCAATAGTTTAAATTTTAATGATACGTTTATTTTATATACACAGACACACACTAATGTCTGTTTTTAGGAAACAGAGTTATCCATTTACTGTGATACCCAGATCTTATGTGAGACTTGGATAGTAGTGGAAAACTTCTAATTATTTTCAAGAAGTAGGACTTACTGTGAGCCAGCTACTGTTTCAGTGTTTGAAATACAACCACATTTAATACTTATATCAACTCTCAAAAAGTCAAGTTCCAGCATGATTAAATAGCAAATAACTTGTCCAGTGTTATTTACAAAGCTAGTAAGTAGTCAGGTTGGAGAACCCTGGGAGCCAGACTCTGGAGTCCATGATCCTACCTGTACACTGTGTTGATTCCTAGTCATTCTGTTAACAAAAAAGAAACCTTTGCCAGGTAAATCTATGGGAGTTATGAAAACAGTTTGTGGTGATACTATTCATCAACTTTTCTAGTTTGAAAGTGAGGGAGCAACCTTGTGTTTGAGCTGTGGCATGAGAGCGGGCTGTTTTCCCAGCAGCTCACATCTGTGCTGTACTTTTGAAGTCATGCTTCGCTGAGTCTTTGATGTGTTTCTTCTGTCCAGGTTCCTTTCACGTGTCTAACTTCAAATGAATGGTAATGGTGCCATTCTTCACCGATAACATAATGGAACTTGGGTTCTTTTATCCTTGTTGTTATGTTGGTCATAATATGCTAGATTTTTAGGGAAGTTTATTTTAACTAATCAGAATGTTGAGTTTTAAGATTTATCTTTTGGTGCTTATTTTATGTGTTTATCCATTCAATGACAGATTACATTAGAAACTTTTACATAATGCTTTTGGAAACATCAGCTGCTCTTCAAAAGAAGTGTGGTGAATGAATTCCATTTGTGTTTTGGTAAGCAACAACGGGATGAAAAATCCTTAAATCGTTTTGTCCCTGAGCCTCATTGAGATGAAGTTCACCCTCACCTTCTTTATTTTAGATACTCGCCTCATGCTTCTGTCAGTTCCATAATGCACTTCTAGTCTTGTTGGAATAGTGACGGAGGAGCTGGGGCTGTAACCCCAAGCCAGAAACATGGAAGAAATAGTAAATGTAAAAATACCTCTTTATTTTGAATCATCTTCCATTGTGCTTTTTCTTGATCCTTCCCTCCATCCTACTCCAGCCTCCTTTGTTATAGTTACAGGAAATAGAAACCAATTTTAAGGAAAACAGATTCATTGGGAAGATTCAGAGTGGCTTAAAGGAAGAGCTGAACAACCAGGCTTTGGAATGGAGCCAGTTGCTTGCTGAACTGTGTTTAGATGTCCTTCAAGGGGATGACTTCCCTCTGGTCACCTTCTCTGGTCAGGATTACAGTATCTGGGGAAAGTGTGGGAGAACTCAAGTCAGTTCCACACCTGACCCCGTCTCTGGGCTGGAGGGATGGAGTGTCCTTTGTGGAGGAGCTTGCCTCAGAGGACTGCGGAGATGGGACCCAGGCCAGCTCATGCTTGCTTGCTCCCCACCCCTCTTCTTTCTCCCTCCCCTCCCCCCCTCTCTCTGTCATCCTCTCTGTCTCTCTCCGGATTCTGTGCACACTCTCAGACATAGGCAGTCTAATTTGATGTAGGATTTTGCTCCAGGGAAGAAAGACTTGCTGGAAAAAGAAAGAAGTAATGGCACTGGGTTCCAAATCAGTTTCATATTGATCACTGGGTAATTCTCAGTGAGTCACATTTTTCACTAATCACGAGTGCAGATTGGTAAGATTAATGAATGTGACTGAGAGGATAATAGTAGGCCAGAACCTAGAAGCTGTGTATTTCTACCTGTGCCCCTCCTCAGGGAAAACCCAGAAGGGAAGGAGGGAGAAGAATTAGATTAGTAATTTTCCTGGTTCTCTGGTCTAGCTTTTTGCAAGACTTCTCTGCTTTCACCAACTAAGAAGAGAGCAAAACAGAATGTAACACTAAAGGAGGAGAAAAAGAAAATCATTACAGAATGTTGATATTTAGAATTTTATAAAAATATTACCACAGATGACATATTTCATAGAAGATTTAAGTACATAATTTAAAGAGTAAATAATTGGGTGGAGTGTTGCATGAAAGAATTTGTATTAATAATTTCAAGTTGAACTTTAAGGCAGTTAAAAATAAATTGCTAGGTTAGAAAAGGTGAGACCGACAATAACCAGGAAATTATTTTTCTAAGAAAGACTGTTTTCAAAACTTAGACCCCCATTTGTTTCAATCACAACCTAAAGTTTCTACCTCACATTTATATTCTCTATTTAAACTTTACAAAAACTAATTTTTGATTAAAATTCTGAGTGTAAATGAAAATACTGGGATCTAGTCTATTTACATGTAAACTTTTAAGAAATGCCAAGTCAGTATTATTATTTTGACTTAATACAGGATCAGGATATAGGGAACACATTTGGAAGAATTATTTCTTCCCTAGAAACCTGTATTTAATTTTTGTTACCTTAACAAGTATATTAAAAAGTGTCTTATAAATTGCAGTGAAAGCAACCATAAGCAATTCCCAGTTTAATATAGATGAAGTATTGGTAATAAATGCCATTCCAGCTTATCTGTCATAAGTGTAGGATTCGGTTAGGGATTCAAAGAAAAGTGAAGCTAAATTTCAGTTATGCTTTTTCACTGAATCTATGAAAGCCATTTTAGGAGGGAAATTAAAATTCATTGAACTGCTATATATAATAGTTCTCTCTAATTAATCCCCCAAGTACACAACAGGGACATTTTTTAGTAACAGATGTATAAGAAAAAGGCAAAAGTTTAATTTAAAGAATTAATCACTGCAGCAATTTTCATTTATTAGGAGTGAGGTACGTTTCATTTTCTCTTGGGGGAAGATGGTCCCGGCAGAGTGAAGCACAAGTGCAGGTAGCTAGGCGGTAACGTGACTGACGTGCTTAAAGACCGGCAAGGCGGCCACGTGCCCAGAGTGGACTGATCCAAGGGGAAGGGACCACGAGGGCATTCAGAAAGGCAGTGGGCAGCTAGGTCGTGTTCTGACTTGTAGGCAGTCTTAAGGACTTGGGCTTGTATTTTTAGTGATATGGAAAGTCATTGGAATGCTTTAATCAAATGAGTAACCTGAGTTGTCATTGGCTTTAAAAAGATCATTCAGGCTGCTGCATGGGGAGTAATGTCAGGACCAAGGAGGGCAATCGAGAGAGCTGGAGTCCCCTGCAGCAGTCCCAGGTGAGCCAGCGAGGCAGGGGAGAAAAAGTAAAACACACAGAATGTGTTTCACAGGGAGAACTGAAAGGATTTGAATGGGATGTGGGAAATAAGTAATAGGGAGCTGTCAGGAACAAGTGCGAGGACTTTCCCAGATCAAAGATGAAGTTTCCATCTGTGGGGCCAAAGGGAGGCTGAGAAGTGAAGGTGTGGGTTAAATCAAGAGTTTGCTTTTGGACATGTTGTGATAGATGTCAGTTAAACTGGATATGTGAGTCTGGAGTCCCGGGAGGAGCGTGGCTGGAGATATAAATTTGAGTTTCATTAACCTACGTTAGTTTCATGTAGGTTTTGCCTAAAGCCGTTAAACTGTATGAGACAATATAGCGAATGAGTGCAGACAGAAAAGAAATTTGAAGACTGGCCCTAGAGAACTCTGAGGTTTGGAAGCTGGGGAGATAAGAAACCAGCAAAGGAAGATGAGGAGTGAGGTAGAGGGCAGTCAGGACCTTGTGTGTATTCAGGCAGTCATGTGATGAAAGTATTTCAAGGAGAAGGAATTGATAATCTTAGTTTAATCCTGTTTAAAGTTCAGCAACAGGGAGGGTCAACTGGTGACCTTGACAAAAGCAGCCTGTAGTGTTGAGGGGAGAGCATGACTGCGTTGGTTTCAAGAGAGGGCAAGAGTGGAGGAGGGACTTGCAGGCAGCAAGTATAGACAGTTCTCTTGAAGGGAAAAAGGAGCTGAGAGATGAGTGGTATTTGGAAGGGAAATGAGGCCAAAATAAGATTTTGATTTTGTTTTTTAAAAATGAAAGTAAATTCAGCTCAGGAATGATCCTGTCAAGAGATGCGGGGGATGGGGTGTGTGGACTGCTGTGGTGCTGTCCTTGAGGTGGCCCCTGGAGGTGGGATCTAGTGCAAAAAAAGGACCCCGGGGCTGAGGAGGGGGTCTTGGAGAGGCGCAGACTGTTGATTCGGTCAGGGAAGGTGGGCACAGAGGCACGTTGGTAATTAGGTGTGATAGGGCGTGATAAAGTAAGAGGGTTTTTCTGGTGTGTTTCAAAATTTTGGTTTTTATTTTTTCGTTTCTGTGGGTTGACCTTGACACAGGATTGACAGGTGTGGGAATAGGAAGTAAGGAAGGGCTGGAGAGAAGAGAAGCAGCCCTAGAAACAAAGCAAAAGGTAGTGGTCAGTGGAGTTTTATAACAGCTGTGGTCTGTCCTAGGATATACTGTATTCCTTGTCCATTTGTTACAGCCCTTCGGTTGAAACCTACATACAGCACATAGAGGATTGTCCCCTGACTTGCTTATTTTCCTTCCTCTTAGTTCTTGTTGCTAGAACATCAGTCCCCACTTTACCTGGAACACAAGGGCTCTTGTATGCAGCAGACTTTGACTAAAGAATTGAGAGAATGGGGGAAGATTACAACATAATCCTTCTAGCCTTATTTTTTTTTTTAAGTTTTTTTTTTTTTTTTAATTTGGCGGGGAGGTAAGTGGGTTTATTTATTTATTCTTACAGGAGGTACTGGGCATTGAACCCGGGACCTCATGCATGCTAAGCATGTGCTCTACCATTTGAGCTATACCCTCCCCACCTAGCTTTATTTTTTAAAAGTTATTTTCCCTCATACTTCAGAGCAGTTCTTTCTTTTTTGTGCTATGGATCCCTTTGGCAAACTAGGGAAGCCTACGGATCCCCGCCTCTCTTCAAGGTAATTTTTAAATAAAAATAATTCATAGTTATAGAAGAAACCAGTTAAGATGTGGTTTTTAGAATATATAAAACACAGTAGGAATATAATATGTCTTTATTGTGCATTAAACAAGCTGGCAGGTGGCATGACTACCTTAATTTCAAAATAGTTAATGAGTAAATTATACTCTGAGATATCTGTATTGACTAAGATATAATATGAAAATGTTTGGGATTTCCACTGATGAGAAGGTCACAGATGTTGGTACTGTGATTTGTTGCCTACTTTTATAACTAAAGGAAATGCTAAATTCAGCTAAACGTTCATAAAAACATAAAATATTTCCCCCCATTCAAGTTCTGTCCTGCCTTCTGTGTAAGAACCTTTTGCGGGTCTGTGGACTTCAGGCTAATCACCCCTGCCTCAGAGGAAATACTGCGCCTCTCCTGCTAAGGCCGGACTCATCACCTGTGGTCTGCCCTCCGACTCCGTTTTCTCTGGGACCCACTCCACACAGGTATCCCAGATGGCTTTTATATCTTGAATCTCTTCTATCCATGGATGTTTTTCTTTCCTTCCTTGGAATATACATGGTTTCTTCTATCTTCCATTTCCCACGAGAGCAGTAAAGAGCCTTATTTGCCTGGGTGAGGCCAGCATGGTGCCTGGATATGCTCTTTAAATGTTTACTGCTTGTAATAAAAAAAAAAAAAATGTTTACTGCTTGTAGAAGGTGCTCATGAAATGTTTAAATAAATTGGTACTTTTCTTTCCAATGGAAATTCAGACTTTTGTCTCAGTTAGTGAGTGTTACAGCTGTCTCCCTGGTGGTGAAGGGAGGATCCCCATAGGATTAAAGAGCATCATGTAAAAACCCCATTGGTAAACTCAGAAGAGTAAGTAAATTCAGTTAGTCTGTGAACGTTAACATTCTCAAAGAGGGATATGCTAGATGTCTAAATTTTGTTAAGAAAAGTTGAGATTGGCTCTTTGTCAAACCAGTTCATTGATTTCCATGTAAATCTGATGAAGAAGAAGAGAATGGTGAATGATGTGTAACTTGTAACTGTGTTTATGAAATACAGTTAACCTCAGTTTTGTGACGTTGCAAATGTTTACATACGTTATGTTTAAAAATACAATTCTCGTTTAAATTTTGCACTAGGTTAATATAGACATGAGTTACCTTGGTTTAAAAGGATAGAATTCAATGACAATAGAATTTAGCTTTGGAGATGTATTCACTGTTATTATTAGAACATGTTTTTTCTCCTTGATACGAGATTATTTTTATTTTATCAATTTTTTGAGCTAATTTAGTTTTCTTATAATCCAGTATCTAACATTCTTTGAACACATACCTCTAATTTATGTAACTTTTATATGTTTATTTTATAATATTCTGTTTTCTGTTCTTTAATTACTGAATGGTTACTTGATTTTATTATGTTTACACCAACATAAATGAGTCAGTTGAGGCAATTGTAAAGCTAGTAGATTAGTGCTTGGCACATAATAAGCACTACACAATAAATAAAAAACCACAAACATATACATACAAACATTTATTCTCTCCAACTAGGTTATAAACTTGTGTGTCAACTCTTTGACCACAGGACCTTGTTTTTCTACATTCTCTTATCTGGCCCATAGTGGGTTATTAATAAATACTTGTTGCATGGATGTAAGCCCCTAAGGTGCAGTGGTCATATAGGGTGGAAGAGAGATGAAGAAAGTAGAGATTTTTATGGTAACTAATGCTAAAAATGAACATGTTTCCTCCTCATGCGTATTCGTACTTGGTGCAATGAATATTTCTTACAAATACAAAATGACTATGGTTGTTGCAAGTGGATGAAGAGTAGGGAGGGACAGTATTCAGCTAGGACACACTGGCATGGCTGTTTTGGTTCTTTAAGGCCAGCCTCCATTCTCGTTGGAGATAGGTATATATAGGCCACAAGTTGGATAGCATTTTGAATATCATCTGTGGACTTGAGTGAATAGTTGAAAGAAAAGTTACTCAGTTAAGTTGTGTAGGTAGAAAAAAAACATGTATACACGCATATATGAAGGGAAGATGCTCATAAGATTAATGAGCATTGTGCAAGCCCTGTTGCTAAATACTGTGTCTAATTTTAATCGCTGATATTTTAGCATATATAGATCATTTATATATGAAAGAACCTATATAAATTAGTAAACTATATTTTAATGTTATTAATAAGATATTTTAACATTTAACATGTTGATTTTTCTAGTTCCAAATGGCAGTCATGGTAATGGAAGTACATTATTGGTTTTATTACATTTATATACTCGCTGGTTCAGTAGGGAACTCATATTTTACAGGGTCATGAAGATTAATCAGTAGCATTTGCTTCTTATGATAGGCACCCACATTAAAATGATTACATTCCAGATATCTTATTTTTTGGTCATCATTGTCTTATTTCTCCCCCTTAAGAAAAGGCATAGCAACTACTATACTATATGTAAAGTAATTCTATACTTGCCAATTGATCTTCCCTTGGGGGGCTACGGTAGTTTTTATAAATAGCTTGCTGACTTCGAAGAAACATAGTTCTGTTCTTAGGAACTCATCTGGAAAGGGCATTTCTTTGGGGATATGGAGACCATGTGTGGAATTTCAGCTACAGGAAAAATTCTGGGATTTAGACAAAGAAATATTGGCTGCTTTAACATTGAAGGCCCGTTCGTGAAAAATTGGTTTGCTCTTAATAGCCATATTTTGTTTTTAGAACCTAATATATTGGGGACTCATGGTCCCCAGTCTGAAGTTTTCAAGTTCCTAGGGACCTGCAAACAGATTTGGTACCACTGCTCATATTATCCTGGTCAAAGGTACTGATGTGAAGTAGTTTATCCTTGATTATTAAAAATGAGCAAATATTATTGCTTTAAAAAGGCAGTTTGTTTAGTTTACTCAGTTTTCCATGACATGGAGTTCATGGAGTAAAAATAACAAAAAGTTCCTCTGGGAAAGACTCTTGTCAGTTTGAAGCCTAATCTGTGGGACTGTCACATGTGTGATATTGTTGCCCCTGGAGATTTTTATTGATTGAATTAATATATTCATTTGTAAAGCTAAGAACACAAACTAAGGGAGTTTTAATTTTAAAAGTTGAGATGTAATTGACATACATTATATTAGTTTTAGGTGTCCAACATAATGATTTGATATTTATATATATTGTGAAATGATCACCACAATAGGTCACCATCCATCAGCACACATTGTTACAACTTTTTTTCCTGTGATGAGAGCTTGTAAGATTTACTCTTAGCAACTTTCAAATATATGATGCAGTATTAACTATGATCATCATGCTGTACATAATATCCCTAGGGCTTATTTATTTTATAACTGGAAGTTTGTGCCTTTGGACCACCATCGCTCATTTCTGAATTTTACTTGACAGTGAATAGCAAAGTTTAATGAACTGCTTTTTATCCCACATTAAAATTTTTGATGGAATATGCAAGTGGTTTTATGATATTCGTGGTGAGAATGTGTGGAGGCCAGCATTTTGTAAATATTTCTATCCTTAATGCAGTGGATATGTGATACTGAATTCATATTTCTTAAAGTGACTTTTATTGTACTCGGATTAAGAGATATCAAACAATATCCTTTGCTGTGTTCAGGACCAGTTTTATTTTTGTTTGCTTGTTTACTTTTTCCTTTTCTTTGGGTGACAGGGATCATGGTTAGACTAGCAGCCCATGCCACCGTCAAGCTTCAGACACTCTGAACATAGATCACACTCCACCCCCAGTTTCTCCAGATCATTGCAAAAGCGCTAAAGCTTTTATTGAAGACTCAATTTTCTATGAATTCATTTTGAAACACTTAAACATTTTAAAACATTAGGTGAATATTTGTAGGATTATCCCATTTTACAGTCCAATTTAATTTTTAAGAAAGCTTTGCTCATTACATTCTTACATGGCTTAAATATACTGATAAGCACTTCTCATTCTAGCAATTTACAGTCTTCTCCTTCAAGATGTTTAAAATGCCTAACCGAAATTCTTATTTGAAGTTAAACTTTTTCTGGTTTAGTCTGCAGTTGGAGTAAAAGTAAATGAGTTATTTGCATTTTCTCTGGACTCCCTTTGTATGTTGGACGGTTGCTATGCAGCTCTCTATTCTTGCTAGCTCTCTTCCTTCATACCCCACGCTGCCTCATCTATTTTACAGTTCTCCTTTAGTATCCTGAAATGTTGATGTGATATGGTACTCCACTGTAATCCTATTGTAATTTAAAGGAAAAATTACATAATTTTTTTAAAAGTATTAACCAATACGTTTTCAAAAATAGTGTGAACTTCAATATGGAAATGCTTGGGCATGAGCACACAAGGAATAATGAAGTAGGTAGATTCTTATGCATATGTGTAGCCTCACTATGAAGACTAGAGCCACAGATGGAGACTACAAAAAAAAAATTGGTTGTATCAGAACTAAAAACAGCAGTGTTGAGAGTGTGGGTGTGAGTTTTTGATTTGATGAATCACTTTTGACAAGGTTCTGAACAAACAAATCCCTGACTTACACAGTTGTGTTTTTGAAAAATTCAGTGTGTGTTAAAAATCTTTCATGAATACTCCGTGTTTATGTAAAATGGTGTAAGGTTCTAGACTCAGATAATTATAGACATATTTTTCACCCCCGTGAGTCTTTAGCTATCTATTCAAAGGCCTGAGGGACCCAAGAGCATTCTTTGTTTGGGACTCTTTGGCATTGCAGCGAACATAGCAAGCCTCTCTTCAGCCCATGAAAAGCAAATAACACTCCCTAGTCGCTGTGCAAACCCAAATGGGATCATTTATTTTCAGGAAGGCCAGTCCTAGGTGATTCTTTTGAGAAGCTTTGGTTTAGGCTAAGGTTTTAAACCTTAGTCTCTTTTCTGAAGCGTCAGTAGTTTTTCCTCCCTCCCCTGTAGACTGTCCACTTTTTCCTTGTCTTAATGTAATTGACAAGGGTCAGGAATTCACATTTGCTTATCTCAGAATATGCCTGATAGATACTGAATGGTGCAGCTGTAATAATCTAGGAGTACAAATAAATTTTCAAGCAAATTACCAGTTGCTAACAAACCATTATGGGTGATTACCAAAGAGGTCCTTTCATCTTCTTTTAGTGGAATTCCACTAAAGATCGAGCATTTTATTTTAAAATATGGGGGGGTGGTAATAACACAAACATTTATGGAACACTTAAGGCATGCAACATAACTGTTTCTTAGCTCTTATTTTTAAGTCTGCTATCCATCTGATGAAGCAGGCATTATTAATCTCTTGATTTTACAAAAGTGAAATCAGAGTCATAGAGAGGTTAATTACCTTGCTCAAGGTCACATAGCTATTAAATAGTAGAGCCAGGATTTAAACTCAAGTTTCTCTGACTCTACAGCAATTGCTCTTAAATTGCTGTGGTGTTAGATGAAATCTTCTTGAAAGTGGATCATCACTGTTAAAATGTGTCTAGCACGGACCTTCAGAGAAGCTTTCCTAATTTCTGGTAACATTTGTCTGTAATTCCTCTTATTCTCCCTTTTTGGGGTAGCTGTATGTATGGGATATAAAAGTGACCGGTATGCAGAAGTTCTCCTTGCTGTTGTTTCAGCGTCAAAGTGGCAGTGAGAAATTGACTTGCCAACATCATGATGCTCATCAGCGATAAGCATTTTGAGTTGATGCAAGAGAGCTTCATCTCCCTGTGTGATCTAGGGTGACAGAAAATATGAAAACGCTGCCATGCACTTAACAAAAACTACATGAATTATAAAACCCAGAAGGCAGAGGGTAATGCTGCTTTCTGTTTACCACCTTCAACTTCAGCTAATGGGAAAGCCTGCTTTTCATTCATCGGATGCTAGTTACCGGTGAAGAAAATGAGTTTACATCGCTGAAACTGGTGATATTTGTGGCTTCTAGGTAAACAGTGCCTTCTAGTCTCCTGTGTGTTACTCTTTTTAGCATTAATAAATTTATTTAAAATAGTCATGTGAGTAGAACAAATGAGTTATTCTTGTGCTTAACAGTGAAATTATCAGATTTTAACTTATTTAAAACTTAGAGAGGTTTCCCATTAAAAATAGCATTTGGTTGCAATTGCTGACATACCTTCTTCCAGTTTTCCATTAAAAGACCAATGAAGACTGAGAAAGAAACACAGTATTGGAGGGAAAATAAAGACAGACACTTCTAGAAACTTTGATGCATTTCCTCCACCTAGAAGGAACTGGACTGGGGAAAACTGGATGGGGAAAAGCATTCTCCCATGAAAAGATAGGCTAGCCAGTCTCAAGTAGGGAATGTAGTTTTCTGTTTTCCTAACATCTGCTTGTTCAAACGCCCATCATCTTTAAACAGTGAGAGAGTGGGACAGCTCTCCATCTGCTGCAGGGATGCTGTTTTTCTGAGGAAGCTGTGGTATTACCATCACTTCCACCTCCATTCACTTATGTCTTTCTACATCCATCCAACAGCTGTAAGAATGATAGAAAACAGCAAGAATGTGAGGACAGGGAGGGTTGGAGTTGCTGACTCCTGCATCCTCGAAGGAAGAGGTCTCCTCACGTAGAGGGCTCAAATGGGAGACTAAATAGTAGGCAGTGCAGTCATTAGGTGATCCTTTTTCATACTAGGAGTATTTCAGGAGAAGGTCCCTCTGCATTCCAGAAGACCAGCTTTAAGTATGCCTGAGAGTCACTGAGGACTGAGCCTGTAACTCCTCATATTCCTGCTACAACACTGGAGAGGAGTTTCTGTAACCATCAAGAGCACAGAGAGTCAGGCCAAGCCTATGTTGGTGATGGACACCATCATCATCTTAGAAGAGGCAGTAGGAAAATTCAATGTGGAATCTATTAACAAATCTGTACTTGAGGATGAAGGCTGATTGTCCTGAAGATGCAGAGAGAGGCACATTTTGGGGAAATATGTGTAACAACTAGAAGAACATTAAGAAGACAGTTCACCGTAACAGAACATAGAAGGTATGATATCTATGAAACTGCAGCGGAGAGCTGTAAGAGTACAAACTTGTGTTTTAATAAAGGTAAAGAAAGACGGCAAGAAACACTAAAAAGGCTGGGAGCAGGATTTGTCTGTGTAGGAAGCAAGAATTAATGTTTTGAAAAAGTGAGTCAGTGATATTAAGAACAAAATTGAGGGACTTTTGAAAACATTTCATGATATGAAAGTCTCCCTGTCTAATAATGTAGCTTCAGTGTCCCTAAATTGGATGCTAAAAGAACAAGGAGAATCAATTTGGGAAGCTGCTTGCTATCCAAATGTGTTATGATTTACTTCAAAAGTCATTTATGATTTGAAAAGTCATAATAAATGTTAGCACATTATAATGCTCTCTGAGAAATCCTGCAATAAGGACGTCTTTTAACTTTGCTTGAATTGGTTTATACCATTATACCATAAAACACAACATCTCCCAGAAGAGTGTTCTTTAAATACCAGATTGGGAAACAATATGTTAAATTTAAAACTATACATATTTATGTGAAATGGAAGTAAATACACCAAATAACTTAAAATTATCTCTGAATAGTAGAATTCTTACACTTATATGTAAGTCTTAAATTTTCTTCAAAGAATTTCTTCAATGAGAATGCAATGCTTACATAAGAAAATGCAGCAAATGCATTAAAAAATTGTTAGGGAAATTCCAGCTATAAAACTTAATAGTGATTAGAGGAACCATCATTCTGGTGGAATTCATGTCATGATTATTTTGGTATTACAGAATTTTGTTAAAATGTGTAGAGATGTTTTGATCAAATTTTTAATGATACAGAATTAGTCCCTCCTTAATTACGAATGGTGAGCTTCAGAAGACTAACAAATTGAATTATCTTGAGTCAAAATAGAGTGAAAATAGTGGTTTCTTTATTTTGTTTTAATCAAGAACTGAATACAACCCTTGCTGGTTTATTAACCCCAACCATTTGAAAAATGGGACAGGGAGGTTAGTTGCTGTTTGTTGATGGTTGAGGAGGGTGTGTGTGTGTGTGTGCTTGCAAACTGTGTGTTTCAGCTTTCTAACTTCCTCCTCCTCCTCTTCATTTTTAATACATCAGAGTGGAAAACACTAATCCTACCTCGTCAGTCTTTCTCCACCTTTCCAAGTCAACTTAAATTCTAATTATTCACAGATGAGATTAAGTCCGAACAATTTTTGTTGATGTTTCTGTGCTGTTTCTTTTACAGAGAACTCTTTCTTTTTGCAGCTATGTTAATATACAGGCACATCAGTCTAGTTTACTGTTGCCATAATCATATTTTGTTAATGCGAGAATTTTTAGATTAACAGGGAAATCTGGAAGTGATTTAGGTCCTTGCCTTTTTGAAAAATTTGAATTGTCCCATCAGACTGTCTAGAGCAAGTTAAATTGGGAGATGAGAGAGTTAAGGTTCAGGAAGCTACACTTTGTTAGAATGGGTAATATTCACTGTAAGCTGTAAAGTGAAGTTGAAAGAAACGCATGTTTTAGTTAATAATTTTTTTAAAAAACAGTTTTCTGTCTTTTCAGTTATCCAAACTAATTTTTTATGATTCACACTGAAGACTGAAGCACACAACATGAATACTCTTCTCATGAAGGACACTTTAATGCTAGAGTCAGTACACCAGTCTTACTTTGTGTCCTCTAGTATGTATAGGGTAAAATAGCGTTTCTTCCCCCACATTTATTTACTAGGCAAGACTTAATTTCAGGAGGCCGTCGCACATTTATTTTTGAAACAGTCAAAGATAGAAAATACTGTAATCCTCATATGGCTAACTCCTGCATTCTTGATTTGGTGAACACTTTGATCAGTGTAGTGTGGCAGTTTTGCAGCCAGATCCTACCCCAGGTGGCATAAAGATGAACCTTAAAACAATGGGCTTCAGTGACAAGGCTTTAAAAAAAAAGAGTTAATAGGTGGTAATAGTAACAGTAATAGAGAAATTTGTGAAAATAATAAAATATTTTTGAGTTATTTTGGCCTCGACTGTGAGCAAAAATTACTTAATTGCATATCAATGAATAAGGGTGGTATAGTTAGGATTTCAAAAGTAAACCGTTCCCATTTCATCCAATGAAAAATCCTCCTTCCTGAGTCTCCAGGAGCTTGGTTAATGTTTTTCCATTGGATCATCGTGGTTTTGGGGATTTTCATCTGTAACTAATTAGAACAATTAAAACTTGTTTCTTTTTTTAAAATTTGAAATTCTGCCTCCTTGGTGGAACTCTGTAATTGGAGTGAGAGCAAATTTTTCTTTCCTGCTTCCGTTCTCCCTAACACTTCCTAAACTGGGTGTAGCACTGCTGATAAAGGGAGAAAGTGAAGCTTAAAAGAATTAATGCGGCTGTTACTTTATTCTACATCCAGATTTTCTTTACTAAGAGGGGAAAATTTGGTCTCCCTTGAATAGGGAAGAAATACAGTAAGATCTGCGAATTAAATATGCTATAAACTTCAGGAGCAGAAGTTGTATATTTAGAAGCATATAGAAATCCAGAAATGTCATTAGATGCTGAACAAATACTGTTCCCCAAATAGTCACAGATGTTACAGAATGAGCGATACATAGTCACAGAGGGCAGTTCTTGAGGACAGGGACCATTTCTTATTTTTTAATTCCTAGGTCTTGAATAGCAGTTACATAGAAGGTTTGCTTTTTCCATCAAGAAAAATTTTAAAACAGGGGCATAAAGATTCAATCTGAATTAAATTGTATCTGTCTTACTAAACTTGTTGTGTTGGTTGGTTTCTTACAGCCAGGCATATCTCTTTTTATAAAGAAGAGGTGTTTGCTACTTACAGTCTTTTTTTTCCCCAAGTTTTGTAGGAATTTGCCCTTCCTCATACTAAGTATTGGGATGATAGTATGTTTTATAGTAGTTGCAACCAGCGTTGGAGTTTGGCAGACCTGTGTCGTATTCTAGGCATTTCTGCGGCCAGTCTCTCCAAGTTCTTGGACTAAATCCACCTAAAAGTTCACTTTTATTTGTCTGTCTTTGTCACAGATCCCATTCCGTTTCATTCTATCCCATTCTTTTATTGCTTCATATATGTGTATATACTTTTTGTTTTCGTCTTGAGAGTTACAGGTAATGTAGTACAGTGATTAAGAGAAAGGGTGTTATGGCTAAACTGGATTCAAATTCCACCTCTGCAGTATACATAGTAGCTGGATCATTTATGGTAAATTATTTAAGCTCTCTGTGTGTCACTTTCCTGATGCATAAAATTGGGATCACCCCTCAGAGCTGTAGCAAGATTAAGTGTGATAACGCGTCTAAAGTGCTTAGAGCAGTGTGTAGTGCACATTTGAATTCCTTTGTCTATCTTTGAAGGCTGATTAGAACTTGATATTACCTGTTTCATCCCAGAGAGTTTTCTGACCCAGTTTGATGTTTGTATTTCGCTTTGACCACACGTGGACTCTTCCTTTGGTGTGCCCCACCCATGCCCTGCATGCTCCTGAAATACTATCCACACTGCTCCCGCTACTGGAGTTCTAATGATCCGTGAGGGTGCATGTTAAGCCTCCTCCCCTTTTCTTACTGTCAAAGTAAAAGCATGGTCCCTGAACTCACAAAATTCATATTACCAAAGCCGATAGCAGACTTTGTGAGGAGTGCAAACACAGAAATTATACTTTTGGATATCCTGGAACATTCTTTATCACAGCATTGGGCAAAAATGTTACCAAGTAAGTATATGCTGATTATAAAATTGTGCTAATCTGTTTAACAGAACAGAACTTTAGAAATGGTATATAATAATATAGATCAGAATAGATTTTTTCTGTTTATGATTCCAGTTGTGCACTTAATAATAGATTAGGAATCATCATGGGTGTTTTTCACATTGTACATTCCCTGAACCTGTTGTTTGGGTAAAATAGGATCATCCTAAGGCTGAATTTCATCCAGGTAGGTCAATAGCTTATGCTTACTGCTTTATATGGACTTAGGTTGTGAGAAAACCATACATTTTAGTGGAAATAATAATAGTAGTAGTAGTTATGTTTATACAGGGCTTCTTATGTGCTTCAATGAACCTGTCTACCAACACTGAATCTTGACTGAAAAGCCTTAAAAACTAAAGAATAAGATGACTTGGGAGATTCCAAATTTAATTATAAATTTTAGGAACTTTTTTTTTTAATGGAAGATTTTAGTTTAGAGAGTTTTGTGTTTAATAGAAATGGTGCTTCTAGATAGCCCACCAGATTGTAATTGGCTCTGGAGAATGTCAGATGGTGGTGGTCACCACAAGAGTAAAGTGGGGCAGTGGAGGACACTGTCCTTGGCAACATAGGGTGGTGAAAAACAGCCCTAGGATTTTTTTTTCCACTAAAAGTCTCCCTAAGATCTTCAAGCTACTCAAAGTAAAAGGTGAGGAAAATAGTAGCTCTCTGTATTTATTTTGCAGTTACTATAAGGTTTCTAATTTAGGCTGTGTATTTTCCTTTAATGTTTCATTTTGACATAATATATTTTAAAATGGACTTTTCTTGTGGATAAACATTTTATGGTATGATTTTTCTCAAGTTCTAGGCGACCATGTGGCTGTGTTTTATTTACTTGACTCATTTGTGATGAGAACCAGACTCAAGCTTATTTCAGAAATAGTGTTAATTATACAAATGAAAGAGGCAGATCTCTTTTATTTCATCTACACGTTTCAGAGTTGCTCTGTAGTGCATTCCTGAAACTATATCTGAATAATCATACAACATTTTCTCACGTTGGTGGGTATTTTATACTTACCCATTGGAAGTTATATTTAATTAAATGGCCACGCAATGATGTGTGGTTGTCAGGCAGAATGAGATTCAGCACATGGGTAGCTACAGTTGTCCCCCCTTATCTGCGGTTTTGCTTATCACGGTGTTTGTTACCCATGGTCAACCAAAATCTGAAAATACTACATGGAGAATTTCAGAAATAAACAATTCATTAGTTTAAAACTGCACACTGTTCTGAGTAGTGTGATGAAATCTCACATCTTCCTACCTGGGAGGTGAATCATCCCTTTGTCCAGCATATCTATTCTGTGTACCCTACCCACCAGTTAATCACGTAGGAGCCACTTTATCGGGTCGACTGTGGAGGTATTGCTGTGCTTGCATTCAAGTAACTCTTATTTTAGTTAACAGTGGCCCCAAAGCGCAAGAGTAATGATGTTGGCAGTTTGGGTATTCTCTATCTGTGCCTAATTTATAAGGTAAACTTTATCATAGGCACATATGTCTAGGAAAAGAGGTGGTATATATGGAGTTCAGTACTGTTGACAGTTTCAGGCATCCACTGGGGGTCTTGGAACATATCCTGCATGGATAAGGGGGGACTACTGTAGTATATGGTAATGAGGTTAAAGGTAATGGAAGATAGATTCAAATGTAGATGACGAATTGTGTACTTAAATTGTTCTTCTAATTATAGTAGGTTTTAGTTGATCTTTTAGTGGCGTATATAAAAAAAGAAGAAAAGTAAAAAAGTTGGTAGATCATGTTATATTCTCAAGTATCAACAGTTGGAGTGGGAAAAGTGAAAGGAATGTGTGTTGTAGTAGCAGGACTGTGAAGAAACCGTGGTCTGTGGCTCGAGTGCCGGTCACTGTAATGACTGGAGTCTAGTCTCCAGAACACCCTCTCTCTGGGGTACAACCCCAACACTGATCCAACCTCTCGCGTTTTGCATCTGCTTCATGGCAGGTGGGAGGATGTTAGGATAAAACTCAGGATTTAAAAAAAACTTAGGTTATTAAAAAATCAACATCAAGGTACTGTTCAGAAGATTTTGGTGAGAGGAGTAGGGGTAGAGGGAGGATCAGGAAGTCATTTTGGATATGAGGGTGAGCTGAATTCCATAGGAAGGAGATGTTAAATGCTGTTTCTGATCTATGTAATTTTGCATTTTTTTTACAAATGGGTCATTTAATAAGAGTTAGAGACTTATTAAAAGACTTAAATTGTATAGAAGTAGAGCATTTCTTAAAATTTCTTGACTGTAGATTAGGAACTTGACTTAGTTATATTAGGTCATTGCATTTGACAAAGGAGTACTAGATCAAAGTGCTTTTATTATATTTTGAAAATACTAGTACTAGAGGTTAAAAGTCAACAAAAAGTGAAACTTAGCTTGATTGCCCCTTAATCAAATTTATTTAAATCATATCTAAAATTGTAAATCTTTGACTTATTTTTTTCTATTTAAGTATGTATTTGTTGCACACAATATTTTTAATAGCTTCATAGTGTATGGAGGTTTGTTTTATAATTTACAACTATGTACTTCAATACAATAATTTATAGAATAATAAGAATTTTCAAGTTTATGGATGTAGTCTAGATTAATTCAGAAATATAAATGTGGATTTAATTATTTTTACTTATTAAAACTCATAAGAATGTAGTACATAATTCAAAACACAGATCTGTTCCAATTGCTTTCTACTTGAAATCTTTAGCATTTCCCATCGCCTTCAAGATAAAGTCAAACATCTCTATCATGGAAGCCTCATCTTTTTCATTTATTCATTTATAAAGCTTCTATTTGTCCCAGTCTGCTCCCTGTCCCATTCCTTAGAGGGATTATGTCATCTTCCATAACATATCTCTGTAGCTTTTCAGAGGTTGACCATTTCTTTTCCCTAATGGAGAAAATACAGGTCGTGGGAGATGTCCACCCATACTGCCACACATTCATTCCTAAGTATTAAGGATCTTTCCCCCTTATTCTTAACATAACAATAGTCTTGTTTAATCATATTCTGTCTCCTCTCACTCTACCTTTTTCTTCCCTGCTGACTCCTTTTTTTTTTTTTTTACGAACTTTTTTCCCTTTCCAGAACCCATCCCTGACCCAGTGTCAGCCTCTAACTGCTTCTGTAACTCTGAAAGTTGTCTGTATTCCTGACATCGATTGTCCATTTCATTGTCGATAGCTGGAATTGCTTTCATCAAGTCACTGATGGCTGTTGATTTGCCAAATCCCACAGACACTTGTTTCGGGTACTGGTATATCCCTTGTATCCTGTCACGCTTGCATGTTACACATGCGGTGTTTGTTAACTGAATCACATTTTTCACTTGTATTATCTTCTCCTTATCTTATTTATATGACTTCGCCTTTTTTAGGCTCTTTTACTCGCTCCTTAAATGTCGGTGTTCTCTTAAAGGTACTGAGACCACATTCTCACTGTAGCATGATTTTTACTGTTCCCTGGATAGACACACCATTCTCAAGCATGCCTCCAAATACATAGCAGGTCTCTTACCTTGTCTCAGGTCCATATTGAAAGACTTTGATCTTTTTGTGTGTTTCATACAGTCCCAAACTCAGGATGTCCAATTTTAACTCATGGTCAATCCATAAAGTATAGTCCTTTTGTGTTATTACCCATAAGTAGCATCTAGCTATTCAAATACTGAAACCAGGTCTAGAAACAATTCTGTAATTCCTGCTGTCTCTAATATCTTAATTTTGAGTCTTCCTCTTCTCCTTAATACTCCATTGTAGGGCCTTGGATCAGTGCCATCTCAATTTTCATCTGTAATGAACTTAATATAGTCTCTCTGCCTGCCTCTCTAGCTTTTGCTATCTATGTTTTGTTTTTTTCTCTTTTTTTAACCTAAAGAAAAAATTTTACAGTTCCATTGGGATGCATGATTTTTTTTTCCCTAGAGCAAATTGAAAATACTTGTTTGAGAGCCCTTGGAAAAACAGAATTTTTTCAAAACCTTCAAAAAGTGATGGATATTGCTCAATACATGCTAATGTTTTACATATAATTATCATATTTTTGAAGTTAGTTTCAGCTGCATACTAAGATCACAGTTTACTTCTTTATTCAGTGAAAAAGAGCTGCTCACTGTTGTTGGCTTTAGCGATGGGGAAACTAATGTGATCACGTTTCCTTGGAAGGGGCCAAGAAGTGTGCTTTGTTTCCAGTGCTGAAGGATAAGCAGAATATTAACAGAAAGGCCACTCTAGGCAGAGAGAAGACAAAAGCCAATGCTTAACGCCATGAAAAGAAGCAGGGTGAAAATATTCTTGGAACATGAAAATAAATGTTTGAATTTACGCAAGTGCATTTGACTTACTTTTAATCAGAAGTATTGTGTAAGAAGATGGATAGTTTATGCTTGCTTAGTCACTTTAATTTCTTTAGACAGCTATTTCATCTCAGGGATTCCCAATTTGGTAGACTCCGTATAATGGATTGAATGCTGCCCTTTAATTTCTTCGTCACTCCTAATTTCTTGTTCACACTGCTTATTTACGTAGTAGTGTGAGTCTCCATGGAGTCATTATTTAAAACTTAAATGTTAGAGCACTCTGAGGATCAGGCCAAAAAGAAAATGTATTTTAGCTTTCTGTAAAATCTCTTCAAAAAAAAAGTAAGAAAGCTATAATTTGTTTAAAATAATTTATTATTGTCTTTCACACACATGTACACACACATATGAAGGAGGAATACTAATTTGTATTTCTACTTGCTAGATAATTTGTAAATTACATTTCTTATTCTTTCTGCCATGTAAAAGAGAAAACCTCCATAGCTTTTCTTTTAAAGTCTAGAATCATTATTCATATATTGTATGAAAACAGTTTTACACTTTTTTTTCTTCAAATCTTTTTCCTTTATATTTCTAAGCACTAGAAGAAAGCCAGATTTTTTCCTGTGATGCTAAAATTTCTTCCAGATCACATGCTAAAATACCCTTTCCTTTTTCCCTTGAGGTCCTTCCTAAGTGATCAGTTGTAGACTTTTAAGTCTATATGGCCAGGTCTTTAATCTAATGTACTTCGTCTAAATTTAAACTATTCAGATAGCATGCATCCTCCTCCTGAATAGCTTTGCATCTGGGCTATACTTTAACCAGGGAGTTTTTCTTTTTTTCCCTTCTTTTAGATTTGACTGAAATTAGAGGTACATTCTGTCTATATTATATGGGTTCAAAAGACCTGCTTGATTTGGAAATATCTCTCTTTTACTCATTATAAAATAGAATGGGGCTGTGTTTCTAAGTATATATGTGTTTCCTAATTAATAACATTTATCTTCCTTGAGATCGTGTAAGCATTTCTTTAAAAAATCTAGTTTGTATAAAATGGTTCATGCTTTATATATGCTTGGCCTTTTAGAATTTTTTTTCTAAAGATGTGAAGATGAAGGGTTATAGAGAGCAGCAGCACTTCTTTCCTCTTTGAAATGTGGTCAGTTTTTGTGTAAGGAATAATAAATACCGAGAAGAAGGAATACATTATTAGTAGTGCTTTCATGCTGATATTTAGCAAGCCTTATGGATAATAGAGTTGAAAACATACGCAGTCTACATGTTTAAAAAGTTACATTACCTATGTAAGAAATTGCAAAGGACTTCAGATTTAAAGAAAAGAAATTTATCTTACTGTTTTCAAGTCTTTTAAAATTCTATTTTTATGAGTTCTGACCAGTCTTAACTAAATTTTGCCTTTAAACCTTTGGATGAAAATTCATGTTACTTGAGTTCCTTCAGTGTGAACTTAGTGCCGTATTTGGGCTTGTTTTTGTGATTTTCTTCCACTGAAGTTGGAAGGCAGTCTTGAAGAATAGATTTTTGGCTCTCAAGGGCCATCACAGTCACACACTACTTCTTAATCACTGTGTCTGTGGAGTGTCTTGCTGATGTAGCTCTCAGTGTGTTGACTTGCCCTCCTTGTTTCCAGCCAACATTTTTGTAAATGTTTCAACCGCCTCCTACCCCCACAAAAAAAAAACCCAAAACAAACAAAACCCAAAACTACACATTTACCGCTTGTGGTGGAGAACATCTTTACTTGGTTATGTTATTTGCGTTGTGATGATTATGGAATTACTGCTGTAATAGAAACTGTCAACTTTAAGTTATCAGTGCACGTTCTGGATTAACAGCATCGTTAGTTTTTATTTCTTCTCAGTCCTTTTGCTTGTTTCATTGTGCCTTAGAGAGTGGAGAATTGGGAAGGAAGAGAAATGATTTAATGTTTCACCATTTAATTCAACTTTTCTTGAGTAGCTGAGAGTAAATATAAACGTTTTTGTTACAAGGAGGCTTTTGTATCATCTGTGGATTTGATATTCTTCTGGCACAAGTAATCCTCTGTTAGCACAGTGAATTTATAATTGCTCCGACATTATTGAAAGTCTTGCAATGGATTCTGACCTGACTCTGGAAACTTTTTCTTTAAAACTGAGATGATACAAAGAAGGTTAACAGGATTCAGGATCTGAGATTTCCCATATCAGCACTGGAAGCTGTCTTGTGATATGTTCTTGAAGAGCACTTATGGAACAGTAGAAATAGCTTTAGTTGAGGAACTAAGTAACCTGCTTTCTCAGGTACACTCTTTTTGAATATCAGATTCTCACATGTAAATCCTTTTTTTTTTTTTTTTTTTTTGGTGAGAGATACTATGTTAAATGCTGCATGTACATTATCTTAATTATTACAGTAGGTGTGAGCTAGGCATTATCTCCATTTTACAGATGAGGAAACCAAGACTTAGAGAAAGTAAGCAGCTTGCCCAAGATGACACAGCCAGTAAATACAGAACTGGAATTCATACCTAGGGACTGTCTGACTGAAAGATCCTGCTCTTCTCTGCTCTCTCTTCTCCATGTAAAGTACCATGTAGTTATTGTGAAGATTATGTAAGCTAATGTATGCATCCTTTATAAAGTGAGTTATTAGTCTTGGTATAGTAAAAATATGGGCATATTTGGAATTGGAACTGTTTGTAATCCCTTCTGCTATTTTAAGGCTTTATATTTATTTCATAATTTTATATATAAATATTTTACACCTTCAGGATTGATAATATTTTGCCCATGTCATGTTTCTTGATTTATGAAGTAAGTCGTGTTATTTTTTAAAATCTTTACTAAGAGGGAAGGAAATCTATGAAAATTCCATGGATTTTTGTTCTGGAAAAAAAATCAGTAGTTTTACCTCAGAACCTTCTTCAGGATTTTCTGGACTTTAGAATTTAATAATGTTATATCATTCACTTATTTCATGCTGGAGAACAGAATGTTTAATACTTCTCTATTCTAAAAAAAATAAGACAAGATAAACACGTTAAAAAATGTTTGATTGCCTTAGTGAGGATACTGAATAGTCAAAAATTTTTAAACAATTTAGTTTATTACCTGTGTATACAAGCTATTTTGAGTGTTGTGCATTACTGAAATACTTTAATGCCTTCTTAATTAATATGCATTGCTGAAATACCCGAAGCTTGAATCTAGAATGCTTAAAAAATGTTAAATTGCAAGGGGAAAAGAAATGAATGCTTACTCATGTTGTAACACTTTTCTGTAATTTCCCTCAATTTCTGAGGTTGTCCTCTGGTACCTTTCATTTGGGTTAGGAATGGATTTTAAGTACTCTTGATTCCAAGTAATTTGTTTAATTGTCTTAATGCTATCTTTATAATGATTTTAAGCTGTGCTGCTCTGCGAGCGAGTGCCCAAGGGCTGGATAATTGACATCCAGGCAGTGAGGTCTGCTTTCTCTTACTGGCCTCTTGGCAGCCTCTGTGACCTCACAAGGGCATCTAAAAAAAAAATCTTTTAACCTCTAGTAGCTTTGAAGGCAAAGTTCTAGAATATGGTTTAGGAATTCAAAAATGATAATTTAAGTAAAACTAAGATAAATACATGTTTGTAGACAAAGCATTCAAGTCTAAACTGTAGTAGAAGCTGTAGTTTAAATACCCTTTTATAAGCATAAAATTTTTTTCAATATTTTTTAAACCCAGGAGCAATATAGTGTGAAAAGTCCCTATCAACATCACATATTGAGTAATGGTTATAAGTATTTGTTTGCAATGTAAATTTTGTAATACTGTTTTTGATTAAAGGAGAAGTATATGAAATTATTAACCTTACTTTTCAGGTGGGAAGTATAGAAGTTTCTTTGTCTTTTATAAATAGTATGAATTGATGAATCTACTGCTTTTTGTTTTAATCTTATTAACACATCCATCTATTTAGCATAGCCTCAGGTAAACGTTTGGCAATCGAGGATGATCATTGATTGTCCAGTTACTTATAAATGCTTTCTGTGAGCATAAAACTGAATTCTGGATGAAGGATATAAGAAATGATCACTGCTCCTAAGAAGTTTGGAGTGAAGAAATTTAATTTGAACCAATTTAAAGCTAATGTAAGTCCATACTGGCTGTGGAAGATTTTGTAGGGTATATCTTCATTTATTGGAAACCCAACTGATTAGGTTGCCTGTGAGGTCCCCCAGGCCCACCTCACATGTGCCTAGGCTGTATTAAGAAATCTCTATCTGAATTCTATTCACCTTAAGTCAGACTTCGTGGGTCATCACTGAGCAGTCTTGTAACAGCTATTCCTGATGGCTTTTTTCCACCTCTCTGATCTGTCTGGCCAGAGCTCTATTTGTCCTGTCACTTCAGAGACTTCTTGAGCACTGACCGCCTTACCAAAGGACCCTCAATCCACTATTCTAGTTTGATCTGGGCCACTCTTCTCTCATTTGCCTGTTGACCTGGGTTTTTTGCTTTTCTCCTTTGTGTAGGTTGGATCTCCTGTCTGGTCTTTCTCCTCCTCCTGCCTTTCTAAATCTGATCATACTATGAATTCTGACTTTGTAGTTTCATGTATGTTACTAATTACCTGTGTTTTATTGCCTTTAAAAAATTGTGATAGAAAATGTAAAATTTACCATGTTAACAATTTTTAAGTATACAGTTCAGTAGTGTTGTTTATTTATATTGGGCAACAGATGGTCACAACTTTGTCATCTTGTAAAACAAACTCTGCTCATGAAACAACACCCCATTTTTATCTCCCCTCAGCCTCTGGCAGCCACTGTTCTACTTTGTTTCTATGAGCCTGACTACTTTAGATACCTCATATAAGTGAAATTTTACAGTAGTTTTATTTTTTAATGACTAGCTTGTATCACTTTTCATAATGTCCTCTGGTTTATCCATGTTGTAGCATATGACAATATTTCCTTTTTTAAGGCTGAATAATATTTGCATATATTATATATATATGTAAAATATTCATTTACATATATAAAATGTGACCAACATTTTGTTTATCCTTTCATCCATCTGTTGGGATTTGGGATGCTTTTATACCTCTTGGCTACTGTGAATAATTCTGCTAATAAACATGGGTATACAAATATTTCTTCGAGATTCTGCTTTCAGTTCTTTTGGGTATATACTTAGAAGTGGGATTGCTGGATCATATGGTATTTCTGTTTTTAATTTTTTGAGGAACTGCCATCATGTTTTCTGTAGTGGCTGCACCACTTTATATTCCCACCGTATACCAGGGTTCCGGTTTCTCTGCATCCTAACACTTGTTATTTTCTTTTTGTTTTTTAATCGTAGTTGTAGTCATTCTCCTGAGTGTGAGGCAGTGTCTCATTGTGGTTTGATTTTTCATTTCCCTATTGATTACTGACTTTGAACATTTTTTCCGATGCTTGTTGGCCATTTGTATATCATCTTTAGAGAAGTGTTATTGAAGTCCTTTGCCCATCTTTTAATTGAGTTTCTTTTACAGTGTTACTGTTGGTGTGTAAGAGTTCTTTATATATTCTGGATATTAAACCCTTACCACATATAATTTGCTAATATTTTCCTCCTCTTCCCGTAATTTGCCTTTCTACTCTCTTGATTGTATCCTTTACTGTGCAGAAGCTTTGTGGGTTTGGTGGGGTTCTGTTTGTCTGTTTGCTTTGTTACCTGTGCTTTCGATGTTGTGTCCAAGAACTCATTGCCAAATCCAGTGTCATGAAGCTCTCCTTTTATGTTTTCTAGGAATTTTAGTTTATTAAGTCTTTAAGTCTTTAATTCATTTAGAGTTAATTTTTATGTAAGGTAAGGGTCTGGCTTCATCCAGTTTTTTTCAAATGTGGATGTCCAGTTTTGCCAGTAACATTTGCTAAACAGACTGTCTGTTAAAATTACCTAATTTACTCATTAATCATTCTGAAGCTAACATTTATCACTGAACATTAGGCATTTTTGAAACACTGTGACTTTTTACACATGAGGAGATTGAAGCCCAGAGGAAGCCAGGATGAAATGAAACATGTTTATCAATTCATTAATTCCTAGTTACTTAACAATTGTGTATTATGTACCAAAACTGTTTCTGAGTGACTTGGCCTCATGTTGGCATTTTAGGCAAGACTGCCTAGTGTATTTAAGCATTTCAGTTTGATGCTCTTTGTGGAGTGATGTGATTTATGTTGATTGTGCCATTTATTAATGCTTTTTTGTGTCTGATTTGAAAGCTCAAACTTGCAATAACTTTAAAACACAGGGATAATAAAAAAGTAAATCATTAACTTCGTCTTGACATCATAATCACATACAATTTGTTTTTCAAACTATTAAAATGTTCTATATTGTGAATCCAAATCAAGATCTCTCCTGATTCGGGGTTAAATACAGTTGTATTCTAACAAAGTTCCATTAGTAACTTTGAACTCTATGGGGAATGGATTTTATTTTGCTTTGAGACTGTGGGAATTTTATTACACTAAATCTGGCTGTCAAGTCACTGTCGGTTTAATTCAGATATTTGTTTACCTACTTAATCTGATACTGTTATAATGAAAAAAGTTAGTCTTTTTTTTTTTTTACCTTATTTGACCATTTTGCTTTTAGTCTTCTTCCTTATTCTGTCTTGTTTATGTATTTTAACTGGAAGAGCATATTCCCTACCTAATTAAGATCTAACTGTGGTTTATACAAATTTTACTAGAATGGGGTGATGTGAATAGTAACAAAAGTCTATGAAAATCCAATTATTTTTCTTGCTTTCCCTTTTTCAGTAAATAAACTTGGTTAGGAAAAATGTCCTAGATAAAAATCTAGGTTATATAATTAACTCTCAAGCTATGGCTATACTTTTATATAAGTAAAATCTTCAGTTGTATTTAAACTTACTTAGACCTAGTATCTGCTTCTTTTCGGAAAGATACCACACAAACTTTATATGGTGTCTGTAGTTTTATTATATAGAGTACTGTATTTTCTTATGTTTACAAGCACAGAGCTCAGAAAGTTAGAGCTTTGAGGTGCTAAAGTACAAATACACTTTTTTTTCCCAATTTAATCATGCATTGCCATTGGCTCTGCATTTGAACTGGTAAAAGATCACCCACCCTTTTCTCAAGCCAATAGATTAAAACAAATAATACATCATTTTTCCCCCCTCTGTTGACAAGAGTGAAATTCAATCTACTCTTTCTTAGACGTGAAAGGAAGGGAAGGTCATTGCATGTTCGTTGATAAAAGTAAGGTCATAGTAATTATTAAAGAGTTTAGGATGTTTGTTGGACATCGTTGTTGCTTTTTGACATTTTGTCTTTGGGGTATGCTGAAGTTAACAGGAAGATAATATATTTTATACAAAGAATGGAATGTACACTTGTTCCTTTAGTTATCAGTAAAAACACATAAGATAAGGAAACTGGTATAAATCAACATGACAAAGTGGTTGTGATTTGCTATATAATGAGAAAGTAACTTGTGCCTTTCATTTGAAATGTTGGCTTACACATTTAGTCTGTTAATCAAACATTTACACACTTGGTAATAACCTTTTCCCAAATATTGCTGATATCAACATGATAACATTTTTCAGGTTAATACAGACTAGATTAAAGAATTATGCTGTTTTCAAGCAAATCCAATCCATTATATTTTCAGGCTGATGGTTCTAGTTGGCTTCACTCATTTGAGAGGGCAAATGTGAAACAGGTGTGAGGACATCAGAGGCCCCAACCCTGAAGAGATTGACATGGACCCTAGTGATTGTTCATTTGGAGACTTTTCTAACCAGTTTGTGCCTGCATGGAGTTACTTTTTATAATGTGCTTCAGTGTTCAGACCATGTTAGAAATACTTCATATGTATTCAATTTATATATGTATATATATATTTTTTTCAGTGTTCTTTACAGCAACTCTGTGGGGACTATTCTGTTAGTATTCTTATTTTAAAGATGATAAAACCTGAGCACTGGAAGGTTAAGAAATCTGTCCAGGATTACATGGCTAGTAAGTGGTAGAGCTGGGATTAAATGACAGCCTCATGGTCTTTACTGCTAAAATTATATTGAAAACCTACAACACTATTAGAGTAATTACCCTATGACTGACCCTTGATTATCATACATCAACTGACAGCTTCAGCTGCAAACTCAAATTTTTCGTCATATCCTACCTTTAAGTAAAATTATGTATTTTACAACTATCTCTCAGTTTTTGACACCTAATTTGTTTTCAGTCAAAAACAAATGTGTAAATAGTGTTTCTGTGAAAACACCAATGTAATGACTCTCCTCTAATCTTCACAGTTGTGTTCATGTTTTTAAAAATTTAAATTACTGTAATGAAAGGTGAAGATAATATTCAGTAAGAGAGAATGTAACTTTCACCTTTTGGTTAGTTATTTAATCATCTCTTCTTACTTTCTTTTAACAAATTTTTCTGGAAAATACTGGCTTCATTATTTCATGATTCCTGGAATATTTGCACAAAACATTAAAAGATTAATGGCAAATTCTATGAGAGGAAATAACTGCATGTTTCCTTGAAAATGAAATATTTAAGAACCTGAATCAAATACTGTTGGAGTGAACAAGTTCACATTAACAATGTAACTGTTGTAGAGGCAGGACACGTTGGTCAGAAAATCTTCTGAGTAGAGTGTAGGAGACCAGGGAGATGTGCACACAAGAGCTATGTTATTCTCAAGGGTATTCTGTATTATATGTCTATTTAAAGGCTCTTGGATGCCAGTCATTGTTTAATGGCTATATTTTTATAGCTTCCTTAAACTCTTTAGAAACAACGTACCCTTCTTTCTACTCTTCTGTGATGAAAGGTGGCACCGTCCACCTAGTGGCAGCAACCTGGATTAGAGACCTAGGACGGAAGAAATAAGGAGGCTCTGTTAGCTTTCACATCTAAATCTCTTGATTGACAACCGGCTACGCCTAAGGTGAACAGACACCATTTTAGCATGAGACAGAAGATGTTAGATGAAGAAAAAGAACAATGGATATGAATTAACAAGTCTTAAGGATCTGGATGTCAGATAATTTGTAAGTCAATTTAGAGAGGTGCTTAATTTGTTCTTGGTAATTAGAGAATAGGTGAATTCTTAATGCAACTTGAAAAGAGAATAAGAATTTTTCACCAGGTGCTTCAGTGAGATTGAGCCAGTTCATTTTCTGTAAGAAGAAAAAAAAAAAAAGATGAGATTGTGGAGTTGATTGACACTCGTTCTTTGTGAACATTGCAGGGTGAACTAGTTCATAATAATGATGGAAAGATGTGCTTTATTTTCTTGTATCTTCTCTAGTAACAAATGAGCAGTACGGAGAATAAGTTATACTTTTAAATGTATTTGACTTTAATGTACTACAGTGAACTCTTTGAAAATTTTTTATATTTACATCATTGCTAAATACACTCAATGAGGTTTTCTGAAAGTTACTTAATCCATATTTTTATAGGATTCCATTGTTGGCTTAAAAATGACCATTTTAAAAGATAACAGGAAAATTTTAAATAAGAATAAATAATACAGTTTAGAAATATTACTGTTTTTTGGGCTATCAATACAACTTAATTTTTTTTCCCTGGGTTAATTATTTTGAGGTTAAGTTTTCTACGTGGTAACGTCCATAGCCACCACATTATGTCATTGGACTGAAAACCACACGTTGTCTTGGGCATCAGAATCATGGACTCTCCCTCATGGGGAGAGGTGGTGTGAGAGCGGGCGGAAGCAGTAGGTCTTAATCTGGCTGCTGTTTTCTTTCCAAAGGATGGCATCTGGGGCATTGGAGGAGAGCGTCGGAAACCCCTGCAGTACCAGGGTGAGGAGTTGGGAAAACGCTTCCATCCATGTTTGAGTCTTGCTCCCAGTTTTTGATGGGCTCAGAGTTTAACCCCAAAGGAAAGAGAGGGAAGGGTCTTTTACTTGGACTTTGGATGGGGTTAGAGACCTAGCCAGATGTACTGGCTTCAGAATTGGGATTTCCTGTTAGTCAGTGAACCAGAGTAAATCAGAAAAGAGGGAGAACCTCAGCCTGTGGACTAGGCCCCCACAATTCTGCTGGGGAAGAGGGTACCTGCAGCTCCTTTCCCTAGGGATGAATTGTAGGAGTAATCCCGACAACCGGACTAATCTCAGTCCCACCCCCCAGGATGTAAGGTTTCTAACACAAGGCTTTGTGAACATATTGCCATGAACAATGGGAGTGCTCAGCCTGTAAGTTAAAATTTTCACTATATTCTTAAAACAGTGAGCTTGAGGGAACTGAATATAGAAACTGATA